>NC_137507.1:9245000-9270000 GCF_041902795.1 Electrophorus electricus
GACACACTGTGTTTCTCAGATGGACACTTTTGGAGCGTGTTACTCCCTAAATCATACACAGTGTTTTTTATGATAAAAGTCCCATCTGAGAGCTGAATCCATGTGTGGTTTGTCATTTTGGCTGCTTGCTCTCACTGCCTTCTGAGTTATGGACAGACACAGCGACGGGCTGGTGAACATGACTGGAGAGAGCTCTGTGTGAGTCTGCAGATTGTCACTAAGGAGATGGAGTATAAACGCTTGCTGCATCTACTGGGGCTTAAGCTTGGTGCCAAATTTTCAGTTTTTCAGTGTTGTCCAATCCAGAGGGAAGCCAAAAGCACCTCAGCCAATCAGCAGGTGACTGTGACCTCTCTGTGGCTCTATCAGGTTTAACAGTTGTGGGTGTCAAATGGTATTGACACCCAAAACTAAGTATCCTGCCTTTATTGTGACCTGTCTTTCATATGTGGTTGTTCATGAACAGAGGCCAGAGCCATCCAGCATCAGGAAACTGCAGTGCTGCCGTACAGGAAGTGGGACAAGTGAGGAGCAACTCAGGTCATTCTCATTTACATCTCTGTGTGGTTTAGATGCTTTTCACCCATTCAATAGTCTCCTGGTTGCATTTTCAAGAATGTGCTACACTACATTCATGCCTTGCCTTAAAATCAACAGGCAGGTCTCACAGGTAACTCCAATAATTAGCCAATGAGTGTGTTTCTTAGGCAGGTCCAAGAGGGAGTCTCCTCCAAACAAAGTCACCTACAGAGGGAACCTCCTCCAGAGAGAGTCGTCTCCAATTTACACACCGTCAGTGCAGAGATGGAGGAAAACTGGCCATTTTGGCACCATTAAAAGAGCTTGTGGCTATCTTAGATTGCTATTCGCGATAGCTGGTAAAATCCAACAAAAAAGAAAACAACAGCAAATAACAAAAAACACCCATTCACTGACAACACAAGGGCATTAGGAGAGCTGTAGTGTTCCAGCCGGGCATTTCTGTGCGATTAGCAATCCTTTCCAGGCATCTGTGAAAACAAGCGAATTTGTCGGCTGTCTGCATGCTAATGTCAGCTCGCATTTGCTTTGCAATTTTCTTTTGTGCTTTCATTTTCGGCCATTGCAATGCATCATGTTTAACGCTTTATGTGCGGTTTTCCTTTAGTTATTACGTTTCACCAATTTTTCCAGTTCCCATTTTGTGAATTATTCCCATTTCAAACATGTGCCTTATGTCACACCACAGAGTGTTCAGTCTTGTCTTAGAATGTCTCCGGATAGGAGTTTAGCCTGGAACAGACGTCTGAGAGGCAAAGCCATATCAATCACGGCTGTATCCCGCCAGCCAGGCTGGGTATTAATGTTTCAAAAGCAGCTGAACAGTTCCATTAGCATGCATGGCCTTCATGTGGGAGCAGGCACAAAAATGGCATTTTCATTTGCATAAATAAGCACCTACATAAATGAATTCCAATACTCATCAGGACTCGTACCAGAAAAACTGGTCACCAAGCTAATAATGTCTTTTTGATTACTTGAAAAAAAAAAGAATAAGGTTTGCCAAGATTTGCTACGTACCATTGCATTCTAACAGTATGTTTTCCAAGTAAATGTTTCTAAATAATAACAGTATGTTTTCTAAGTAAATGTTTCTAAATAATTCTTTGATTGCCAAAAAATGTTTTCACCTTTGTTGTAATGAGAAAATCATCTTTGATATCTCAGTTATGTTAAATATGTATACAAGTGTCGGGATATTCACAAAACTAAGGTCATTTTATGAAAAAAGTAGTTACCACCAAAATGGAAAATCAGATCTACTGTGAATCATGCAACTTATAAATGGGACCTCCTATGGGACCCTCAGAACACAGAATTAGGGTCGGGTTAGAGTTAGTGTTAGGGTTCAGGACAGGGTTCAGGATAGGGTTAGTGTTTGGGTTAGGGTTAGTGTTAGGGTTCAGGATAGGGTTTTAGTTTGGGTTAGAGTTTGGGTTAGGGTTAGGGTTCGGGTTAGGGTTCAGGTTAGGCTTAGTGTTAAGGTTAGGGTTCAGGTTAGGGTTAGGGTTAGTTTTTGATTTAGGATTTGGGTTCGGGTTCGGGTTCAGGTTTGGGTTAGTTTTAGGGTTAGTGTTAGGGTTCCAGTTAGGGTTAGGGCTAGTTTTAGGGTTGCGGTTAGTGTTAGGGTTCGGGTTAGGGTAGCACTGATTCCCGGGATAACTCAGTCTGTCATGAGCCACTGCTAAATTGCAAATATTATCCCACACCACCCAGCAGGACGTATCCGGCGGGCGGGTAGGATCAGACCTAGAAGAACCAGCATTCATGACGCAATGATGCAAATTGCCCCCAACGGCTATAATTATATGAGCAGATGCAGTGTCATGAATGTATCATCAGACAAAGAGAAAGGCACAGAAGTCAGGTCAAAGCTGACCCATCTCTGCCTGCTGTGTTGACTGCAGAACACACCCATGCTGCGTCCAGACAGACGTATACAGCGATGCCTAATTTGCAGTTGCTGCAGGTAACAGGGCCCATGATCCTCTGCCTCTGAATGTAATCGGCATTGTAGCCCCAAGGGAGGGTCACGGGATCATCGCACTTGTGTGGAGTGGAAATTGTAATCATGATCCAATAAGTCTTTGGCTTGAAAGAACACCAAAGACCTGGTTTCAGCTTTGCAATGTTTGAGTGCTAGTTATAGAAGAGCACAGAGCCCTAAGCAGATGCAATCAGCAGACTGGGCGGAGCGGAGAAGGAGAGGACAGGCAAACATATGGAGAACCAATGGTGTGTGCAGGTCAGCCATCACCGGCACAAAGACAGACAGTCTGGACCTTGGGGTCGCTGTGTTCTGGTAGCTTGAACCTAGTGCATGTGAGGGCCTCCAAAACAAGTGAGCAGTGACTGCCCCTGAGGCGCCTTGCCTGAAAGGAACAGGGTCATGGTGGTAGCTATGCAGGCTGTCCATCTGTGAGCCTGTACTGGAGTTGGGAACACCCTGCCATGATGTTCTGTCAGGGCCAAGACTGTGGTATTTGTGCTCACTAGAACATGCCTCCATCTCAGACACTGCCAGGAACCTGAGGGCCTCGCGGTTAAAAAGGGGCAGTTAAACCCATTCTGGGGCAGTTAAACCTATCATGTTTCATTTGTACCCCCCTCACTCCGCATTGCTCCCTGTCCAGGCAGGGAGCCGATGTCCTCGATGGCACATTTGTGTTGGAAAGACTGGGTCCTTCCACCATTGCGCACATACGACCCTCTTCTCTTCCTGTTGAGGACAGTGAAACTTTCTGCTCGCTGTGCCATGCTAGCAGGAAACATAAATGGAGGACGCCTGAAGGCAGGGTGGCAGAAGCTGAGCTGCTGTCGTCGAGCCCAGAGCCGTTTGGCACTGTTTTGAACTCACAGATTTTCCAGGCAAATCTGAGAGACGGTCTGACTCTGAGAGGACACCCCCTCACCTGAGAGGGGTGCGCACCCGCTGTCAGGATAGGCGAAGGCTCAGGAGGTATATATTGCGCATTGGATCTGAGTCATGGGAGCAGCATCTGTACAGAGCACGTGTGTGTGTGTACAAGGACATACTATACACGGCCTGACCTTAAGAGAATTAAGTTCTCATTCAGTCTGATTCGGATAGCTCAGATTTCCCGTACTGCTTGTAGACGTAAGAGTGAATCGAGAAAATTGTGGCCTTTTTAACGTGATGTTTTCGATCACATTAGTGTCACTTCAGCATTAAGGGATCCACCTCCATGACTGCAGTGGTCACTGCAAACATGTCCATCCAGATCTGACACGGACACCAGAACTACCTGTTCTGTTGTTAGTTACTCAGTCAGCAGTGCGCTTTCACGTGCCTTTAAGCCAGGCTTTGTGAGATCTAGCTGGGAATTCTGAACACTTCCTTCATCCTTTGGTTTTCAGCTATGGTGTTCTGCTTTGATCGTCCAATTGTCTGGTTGTCTCTCATCACTCGTTTATTCGTTTATTGTCTGGTTGTCTCGGCACTGGACCTTCGGGCTGCACCCAGTTTCTTCACTCTGTGTTTGCGTTAAGAAAACTAGTGTTTGGATCCATTTCTCCCCTCTGTGGTTCATGAGCTAGAGTTAAAGGATGTGTGTAAAATTTGATATAGATACATAGATCTACTTAAAACGCTGTAGAGGTACCACCATTGGTAGTACATTCCTTAAACAGAAATAAACCCTGCAGAATTTACATGTATTTGTCTTTCACAGGTTTCAACACTGGTTAATACTCAGTTATCTGTTACACAAGGAGACACTGTGCCGTGAGTCCTTAGGCCAGGAAATGCCTATCTTACCCTACGTTTACTCATCCGAGAGCCAGATGTTAAGCGGGATTAGCAGCAACTACAGTTCCTGTGAACTACAATTAAATGTAATCATTAACATTATTTTGTGAAAACAGTTGTTAAATTTCAGCAAGGCTGAGTGAACATACTTTCAACCACGCATTGTAAAAATGGAAACATCTGTGCCATTTCTCAAGCCACAGGGCTACCGCACAACATAAAGAGAATGTGCTTCTAGATACAGTCTTAACCCATCAAATCCACTTCACAACCCACTTCTTTTAAATACAAAGGCACGTGTAATTTCAGTTCGACACACTGGAAGAGGAGTCCTGAATACAGCATGTTTTAGATGTCTTGCAGCATTAGCGTGTCCATTGAGGACGGGTAAAAATGGCTTCTGTCTCTGGACTGTTGATGAGTGAGAGAAGCACTGTGCTCAAGTAAAACCAGAGAGGAAGAAGGAGAGGCGGGCGCCAGATTGGGTAAAAACTCAGCAGGGACCTCCCACCCTGAGGCTCTGTTCTGACACTCTGCTGATTACAGAATTGGGAGATTTTGTCTTTTTTGGCATAGAAGGAGAGTATCACCGAACAAAGAGCGGGGGGCTGGTTTGCATGACTCCCCATGGAGTAACTCCATAGCGCCCTGAGCCATGTTAAAAGTGGGTGGGTGAGGCTAAACCTGGCAACCCGCATGAAATCTGCCACCTTCCAAAATCTATCCAAGCTACAATCTGTACCAAATCAGAACCAGCAATGTCCAAAACCACAAACAAAGACAGTAAAAGACACAGACAATTTTTTCTGACTCAACACCATTAATACAGCATGTCTCTGCTAATAAAATGGAGACTTGTACCAGAAAATTCTTTGTCTTTTGTTCTGAATAAGGCAGCATGAACTTTCTGCTTGTCATCTTTCTCCATGCTCTGAGGTGTTGTCATGGTGATATTATCTTACATGATAATAGGCAAGATAGATGGACGTGATTGTGCCATTCGGTAGGACATTTCTCTTCAGAATAAATGAGATTATTTTCTTTAGGTGTGATTCTGTAGGTGTGTCCACTGAGGACGATGGCCAAGATCATGGCTACTAAGTTTTAAATACGTAATTCTCAGCAGGTGTAGGACATGGTCCTTTTGTCAAGGGTATATAATGTCCAGGAAAAGGGGGATTTTTCCATAGAAGGGGATACCTAATGTGTAAGAGGGATTCACTGTGGATATACAAATCAGTTCATCAGTTCAGCCATGTGTGTGTTAGCTGTTCACTCTGTTGCATCCTCTCACCTCTCCGCTTGTTTCACTATTTTGCTTCCCCAAGTTCAGTGGAGATCAAGATCATGTCTGTGTCCACTGTGCAGGACTTCAGACAGATGCCTTCAAAATCACCAAAGACTAAACAGAAAAATATATAATACATTACCACAGAATTTAAACATTAAGTAATCTTATTGCAGGGAAATACATTAGGAACACACACACACACACATACACTCCTCTTTATCCACTGCTATTGTACAGTGAGGCATGCGACCAAAGTCTTTCTGAAAAGGACATTGCCCATCTTCGCGAGCTGTGTGGGAACTCTGTGCTATTACAGATCCCTTTTAATAGTTTCTACACACCTTCCTGTGAAAAGCTTCTCTTCAAGGGGATGCTATGTGTGCCTGAAGGTTCTGCTGATAACAATGAGCACAATCTATATGCATAGCTCCAGGGCTGGTGCACTGCTTGAATATGATTGTAGAAAATAATGTCCTCCTTCCCCCATCTGCTATCCAAAAGGCTTTGTGTTCATGGTCATCTCCTGCTTAAAGACATCCTAAGCACTGAGGGAAAAAAAACTGTGGCTGTCACCCCAGCGGTACGTCAGACACCTATAAAACATGACAATAATCAGTGTGTACTGTTATGCCTGCTTGGTAGTTTCCTGCTCTTCTCTCTTCTTTGGTGCCTATATATTTGTTCCACAGTCCATGATTCTGGCATCATATAGTTTCAAATGGAGCCAAGGCTGACACAGAGATGTGCAATGTTTATTTGTGTGTGAGTGTGGGGGGTGGGGGGTTCAGACAGCAGATCACATCTCAGTAGAGAGTACCTGGTGTAGAGAAAGTCAGAAACAGGTGCCTTTCACAGAAAATGCAGAGTACAGTGAAAGTGCAGGGAACAAGCTGGGGAAAAACGAAGGAAACAGAAAATGGCAAAATAGAGAAGTAAGTGGAGAGGTGAGAGGATGGAACACACACACACACACACACGCCTAACACACACACACCAACCACACACACACACACACACACACACACACCTGACACACACACACCAACCACACACACACACACACACCTAACACACACACACACGCCTAACACACGCACTTACATACACACACACCAACCACACACACACACACACACACACCTAACACACACACATACACACGCCTAACACGCACACATGCCTAACACACACATGGCTAGCACACACACACACACACACCTAACACACACATGGCTAGCACACACACACACACACACGCCTAACACACACATGGCTAGCACACACACACACACACACACACACACACACACACACACGCCTAACACACACATGGCTAATACACACACCCACACACACATGACTAACACACACATGAATAACACACACACACACATACACACACACACACACACCTAACACACACATGGCTAACACACACACACACCTAACACACACATGGCTAACACACACACACACACACACGCCTAACACACACATGGCTAACACACACACACACGCCTAACACAAACATGGCTAACACACACGCCTAACACACACATGGCTAACACACACACACACACACACGCCTAACACACACATTGCTAACACACACACACACACACACACACACACACAAACACATGCACACACACACACACACATTGCTAAAACACACACACACACACACAACTAACACACACATGCATAACACACACACACACATGCCTAACGCACACATATGGCTAACACACACACACACACACACAGTTAACACACACACACGCCTAACACACACACACATGCCTAACACACACATATGGCTAACACACACACACACACAGCTAACACATACACACGCCTAACACACACATGGCTAACACACACACACAGATAACACACACACACGCCTAACACACACATGGCTAACACACACACACATACACCCACATACAAACGCGCACGCGCCTAACACACACATAGCTAATACACACAAACACACACACACACACACACACACACACACACACACACACACACCTGACACACACAAACACATGCACACACACACACACACCTAACACACACATTGCTAACACACACACACACACACGGCTAATACACACATGGCTAACACACACACACACACACACACAAACATGGCTAACACACACACAGACGATTATCACACACACACACACACACACACACGGACGGTTATCACACACACACACACACACACATGGATGGCTAACACACCCACATATACACACACCCACACCCAGGTAACACACACAGCTAACACACAGACACGGACGGCTAACACACAGCTAACATACACACACACATGGCTAACACAGAGCTAACACACCACACAGCTAACACACATGCACGGCTAGCACACCCATGCACGGCTAACACACAGTTAACACACACACACACACCCACACACACGGATGGCTAACACACAGCTGAGGGGAGAGAGGATAGAGTCATCTTTAATAGCACAGTAAAAACCCAACCCAGAATAAATTACACTCCATCCCACAGGATTACTCGTGTAATTATTTGAACGCAGGATTTCATTAGGATGTGCAGAAATGTGGAAGAGTGAGGCAACCAAATGAAAGAGAGAATATGATTTTTACCCATGTGAATTAGGGTTCAGCCACGTGCGGATAATTGATATGGAATTCAGATCCCTTTGATTACAACAAAAGCAGAGCAATGATAAAGTTTCACTCCATGAACACGAGGAATACGGAGAAGGAGACAGGAAATGCCGGCAGATTTTAGTTGTCCGCACAGATATGACTTTATTTGCGTAAATGATCTTTCGGAGGACAAAAAAGGGTTTGAATTCTAAGAAAGGCATGTTTCTCAGGTTAAGTCTTGTTTCCTTTGTACCAAAGCATGTTTTCAGAGGGGTAAAAAAAACAAACAAACATCATCATCATCAAAAAACATAAAGCCCGCATGACAAACATATGAACAATAAACACACTTCCAGTATATCTTCCACATGAACGTTACAGAAGATAAAAGATTGTCTTATGAATCTCAGAATCTGTTTTCATATTCATCACTCGTCAACCAAACTTGCGCAATGGGGAAAATCACACACACACACACACACACACACACACACACACACACACACACACACACACACACACACACACATACACACACACACACACACACACACAGAGAGAGAGAGAGAGAGAGAGAGACGAGTAAGAAAGAACAGGAAAAGATCCGTGACAGATATAAAAATAAAAACTTTTGACCGAACGTAAACAAAAAACAAACATAAACAGTGAGAAATCGTCCTTCATATGAGATGAGTCTAGATTCAAATGTTTTTTTTCAAATGCTCCTGTTGTCTCCCTCTTATCCTTTCATCACTCCATCCTTCAGATTCTTCTTCTGACCACTAAAAGGGAGCTTTTAGATCTGATGCACACGTTCACTCCCACACACACACCAACCTTCAACTGATTCATTCATTCATTTAAAGCGACTAGATTAAAAGTCCCAGTATTTTTAGTTTAAATATAACCATGACTGTTAGGACTGGACCTGACAATCTGAATAAAAGCCATGAGAGTAAGAGACACCTAGAAGTAATGGTAATAAATTATAGTGGGGGATATCAAAGTGCAACGTATCATGTCAGGCAAAAGTCTGAGCACAGGCGAGTCTCTGATTCTCAGGTGAGAACCAAAGTG
The DNA here is from genome assembly GCF_041902795.1 of Electrophorus electricus. Classification (NCBI taxonomy): domain Eukaryota; kingdom Metazoa; phylum Chordata; class Actinopteri; order Gymnotiformes; family Gymnotidae; genus Electrophorus; species Electrophorus electricus. The sequence goes on from NC_137507.1 coordinate 9,254,329, forward strand.
CTTTAAACAATAAAATAGTTGACATCTATCACACACTTCAAAAAAAATCTGGAGAAGTTAAAATACTAGAAAGGAGGAAAGAGTGTCTGCTACAAACTCACACATTTACAGTAAAATGAATACAGAAGCATAAAAATGGAGAACAAAATAGTTTTTTGTGTTTTTTTTTTACATCAAATTTTGTATATTACACTTCCAGTGTCTGATTTCTCTCCTAAATATGGCACTGGGTAAGAGTCTCTGCAGCGAGATCCGGCGGAAGAAAACAAGCACACGAGATGAAAGAGACAGCGAACAAACTTCTTCGCAGCATGGCACAATAGGAGACAGGAAATAGAAGCATAATGAATGAACAAGAATGCAGTGGTTGGATTAAAATTAAAGAGGCTTCCAATGCACAATTCCTTCACTGCGTCTACGGGATAATCTAGACCTTTCTAGACAATTCCAGATATTCTAGATTTTTACCAACAAATAAAAGAACGTGAAGGATGGGGCTGTTTTTTTTTTGTGTGTCAAAGGGCCTTAGATGGTTTCCAGGTTCCAGGGGTTCCTTGCCCAGTGTTAAATCAGGAGGAACGTCAGGAGGAACGTCGGGTGGAACGTCAGGAGGATGGTCCAAGGTCCCACCATGTGACCACCGTTAACCAACGCAAGGGATTGTCACGTTTCAAGTGCAATGAAAGAGTGGAAGTCACTTGAACACTGCTCAAATGTCTTTGACGGAGGCTGCTACAAAGTCCGTGTTTGAGGATAAAACATGAAACGTATGAAGATCTCTATGGGAATGTCCATAGTAACGTTTATCTTGTCCGCTATACACACACAACACAGCCAAATGCACTTGGAGGAGGACCCTGATTGGACATCTAGGGCAGAAGGAGTGGCTGTGTTCAATCACGAGCTCCTGGGATTGGGCAGATCAAAGACAATGGGCGGGTTCATGGGCTGGAAGTTGACTGTACATGCAGACGCATTGATAAACGTGGTGGTTCCATCCGTCATCATGCCATAACCTAACGCACACACACACAGACACACAAACAAAAGCAAGTCATATTTTTCAGTACTTTATTCAGAAATAAAAATTAATTGATGTCACAAGCAGGTCCTACGGATACTTTTAGGCAGGATGCCTTTATAACTTGTGTAGGTCATAACACAGGGATGTGAGCTCAAGAGCTGTACACTTTATCATTGTGACGATATGTAAATGCAAATGTGCAACCTAGCAGATCCTCGTTCTTTTTCAAAGATTTCGCTCTAACAGATATGACATGTATCTTATTTTGTATAATGATTTTTAAGACAGGAAGGTAACTATGCCTAAAAGCATGAAGGAATACACTGAGCAATATTGCTGAGTGCTCACAACTAGTTTACAGTTTTACACGTCATGCCGCAGTTGCGATATGTAGCAGCACGGTCTAGATATCATCGCAGGGTGAAAATAGACCCAAGTCACGATTCCGGTGCCTAGGCATGCCGCGCTGCAGGACAGCCCAAGACTCACACGCCCTGTTCCCAAAGACAAACGAAGAGCATGGTAGCATGCAGATTTGAGAAGCCCACCGTAGACGTGCAGGATGGATGGGGAGTTTATTACTTGCTTACGTGGATGCATGACACTACATGTCTCATCTATTACAAGGTAAATGACGGATATATGTCATGGCAAAACACACACACACAATAAAAGACTGTGTAAGCAGTAGCTTAATACTGCTAGAAAATAGTGCTCAAAATATTTTCACTGGCAGCCATACGCGTGCATAACATATTCTCCCCCTTCAGGCACAATTATCGTATCATTTTGTGATTCTTTCTAGTGATATGAAAAGAAATTCATTTGCAATAACACCACTCCAATCTTGAACCTCATAGCCAAACAACAAAAGCTCATTTATAAAACTTATATCTCAAACCAAACTGCCAAACAAGGTCTCCTGCATTTCCTCCCGTCGTATTGTAGGCGATGCTGATTTTCAGTGCTAAATTGATTTTTTTGGCGTGTGTGAATCTGAACATGATCTAGTTCTGAGCAGCCCCGGCAGAGGGTGGCCTGCTCTCCCCAGCGGAGGCAGAGATCCCCTGGCGGCAGGTGTGCACGAGCTCCCAGGCCCACGGTGGGGTTCCTCAGCCAGCCCGCGTGCGCGCCTGTCATGCTCAGCAGCTGCGTATCGCACCCGCGCGTGTGCCTGCATGCGTGGGTGTACGGGCGCTACGGCTGGGCAAATGTTACCTTCATGTATGTGTCCAAAAACGTGGAGTTTGGGCTGGACTCTTCTCTGGACCGTGTTCAGAAGCTCCATGCAGCCCACGCGTTGCATCTTCCTGGGCACCCAGTCCAGGAAACCTGCATGACAGCGAGTGAAAGCACCATTCCCAGCCACCAGAGCCAGTCTACTTAGACCGTAATGCAGGCTGTTTAGATGCTCAACTCTTAATCTTCTTGACATATATTCACATGCGCTTGGAAATGCGGCGCATACAGCATAGGTGTTTGGAGATGCAGGGAATCTGATTTAGAGCTGGCAAATGCACACATGCGCACGCGGAAAGAAGCACACACCCGTCTCGTGAGAATTAAGCCTTTGTCACACAGACGAAAAGCCCAAGAGCTAGGTGTCTTAAGCTGCAGCTGTCTTTATGGAGAAACTTCCTCCTGCCATATCCATAATGTGTGTGCGTGCATGCGTGCGTGTGTGTGCGCGGGGTGTGCGTGCGTGCGTGTTTTATTGTGTGCAGAGGGATTTGCCGCACTGCGAACGGCGTCCCTTCCTCGCACGCTTTAGCAGTCTGTAGACTCTCCATCTGCCGAGCCCTACGAGCAAACGCAGGCGCGCCTTTCACTCCAAACCAAATTACAGGAAAAGCCTCGAGCCTGCGACTACCTGTGTGTGAGCGGCCGTGTGTGATTTGTGACTCACCCAGAGGAGGGCAGTGTGTGAGCAGAATGTCAGTGGACTCTGGGATCTGGTTCCACTTGTCCAACAGAGCTTGTCCCCGTGGCAGATTAAAACCCCAACCGTAGTACCACGGCTGCCTGCATCACACACACACACGCACACACACACACACACACACACACACACACACACACACACACACACATGAGAGAGAGAGAGAGAGAGAGGAGGAAAGCACAGCTAATGTCTTCTGATGCAAAATAGCACAACAATCATCACCACCATCATCATCATCAGAGTGACTCTTTTGTATTAAGCTTGGTCTTAAATAAATGTGTTTTGTTCACGTGTATCACCACCTACTGTACCCTGGGGAACTGGCTGAAACCTTTGTGTGTTTTATAGTTGTTCGCAGGTGTACGCCAGGGGAATGTGCGTGTTTGTGTGTGTGTGTGTGTGTGTGTGTGTGTGTAGAAGAAGATAATAATAATAACAATATGGAATCGGTGTCTATTAATATAGAAATGTTTCATGGAGAAAAGCCTTGATCACTGAATGAGTGAGGGCAGTGAGGGCAGTTCTGTAGCAAGTTAGGGCTGGACATGATGCAGAAGGAGGCGGAGTGAGAAGAAGAAGGCGGAGACAGAGGAGGTGGAGACAGCGGAGGCGGAGACAGAGGAGGCGGAGACAGAAGATGGAGACAGAGAAGGCGGAGACAGAGGAGGCGAAAAACAGAGGAGGCTTTGATAGCTCCGCCTATCACTCTGATTGCAGATGCACCAAACTTGAGTGACGATGTAGAAATTAACATGTCACTAACAATCTGTCCCCAGATCCATCTTCCTCCACTGTGTCGGATATGCCCGTGTGTGTGTGTGTGTGTGTGTGTGTGTGTGTGTTTGCGCGTGCATGCACATTTGTGTGACGGCAAGTGACAGTTTGCTCGTGAAAGTTGCTTACATTTGGTAATTTAGAGGGAGCAGTCATTTGAAACATTTACTTTTATAGGATGTTTGATGCATCAATGTCCAAAGCCGACAGACCCCCTCACACACACACACACACACAGACACACACACACACACACACACACACACACACTTGACATGTAATTGTTGTAGCTATAAGTGCAAATGCATAGCAACCAGAAGGTTCATCATCTCAGGAAGGTCAGGAGGACAGACATGCCTCATGGAAAATGGAGTCTTATTTTCATCTGTTTTCATTTGATTAATATTCAAGTAATCTCCAACATCAGAGTCTTAATGTTTATGATGAAACATTTGAAGTGCAGTGAATGCCATGTGAATAATTTACATCTAAAATCTTAAAACATTTAAATGGTCTTTGCATATTAATAGTCATATTTAAAAATTTATTTTCATTTTTACATGAATGCATATGAAGAGCTCAAGTATGCTGAATAGAGTAAAGATTCTGTATTGATGTGCCTGATGCCACTTCTGTAATAACTACAATAAGACAGAAATAAAGGCAGATACACTGATTCATCAACAGACACACAAACCTGTTTCATTAATAATAGAGTCTGCCATCAAAAAAATGCAGAGAGTGTTGATTAAGAAAAAATGTAAGTGACAGAGAAAGACAAATGTGGAATATCTAGAATATGTCATTTTGCTTACAAACTGCTAATGAACATATTATTAACGAACTAAAAGGACATGTTGAGGTCCTGTTTGTGGCATTTACCAGGTCAGATTATTATGCCAATGTGTAATCGATTTAAACAAGGCACAGATCTGTCGACATGCACCTTGCGCGAAGGTGTGTGTCTTTCATGATGCCTTCTGTTCCAGGCAGAGGAGCGAGAGCTCTGAACAGCTGTTCGCATGGACATGCTGTGTCCCCTGGCACTGCATGTGATCGTGACGAGAGACCAACCAGAGAAGTCAAAGCAAAGCATGTTGATTTTACGTGAATTGCCCTGTCTTGTGCTTTTATCTGCCTCTGATCCAACCTAAGAGAGACACACAACTAGAACTACATGGCATATAAATCTTGGTCAGATACGTGTGTGTGTGCGTGTGTGTGTAAGTCAGTGTTATGATGACCTAATCATATCAGTGCAGCCATTATAAATTTTTAAAAGCGTAGCCAGGAGGAATATAGCTGAAGGGTGTCGATGAGTTAATATTTCATCACGTTGGTTAACTTCAGAGTTGTTCAGGCAAGAGAGAGGCTAAAACAACATAAAAATGCTACTAATGTTTTTAGGAATTTTTAATGTAAATAAACTCAAATTGCCTGTGAGGTAGTTCACACTGAGCCAAAAGACGAGAGCGAGCAAGAGAGAGAGAGAGAAAGGGAGAACGAGAAAAAAGACGAGAAGAGGCAGAAAAAAACAAGAAAAGAATTGACATGGGATATTCACAGACAAGGCAGATTTGCAATGTAAAAACGTGCGTCCACAGACCTCCCATACTCACCTCTGGGTGAGTTAATTAATGATGCTGATGGTGTCATGACCCTAATTACAGACTAGAAAACGTGTGTGTGTGCGTGCGTGCGTGTGTGTGTCTGTGTGTGTGCTGCAAACGTGTGTGAGGGAATTATTAGAGAAATGTTTAGCCTCTGACACACCATGGTGTTTTAACAGGGTGGAAGAGGTTGTGAGAGTCATTGATTAAAAGCTGCCATCTTTCACACGAATTTAAACAAGCACTTCTGAGCCCTTCATACTCAACGGCTCATTAAGAGTGCCTGTTTCAGTTAATCACAGGTCACACAAGTCTGCTGGGGAATCTTACAACTCATGCACAACACACACACACACACACACACACACACACACACACACACACACACACACACACACACACAGAAATGTGTGTTTGATGTGTGTGTTTCTCCCCTGGTGTGCATTTGTAAACAACCATAAAGCCCACTAAGAGAAGCTTTGACCACACCGTGATCCAGCATGCTTTGTACAGAGGTTCAAATGCCAGCTGTGCAGCATGGTGCAGACAGTAGCCCCAGTGCAGGAGGTGTCCAGCTGGTCCAGCGTTTGCTTTAGGTTGCGCCGGCCTGCTGCTCTTTGCAGTTTATCGCCTGTTTGCTGCATTTATTAATGCTTAATCCCGGACACCTACGTTGTTAATGCAAAACACGGCACTCTGGTTTAAGAGAAACCCGAGACATTTAATGCCCAACAAAACAGCGAACACTCTGGGCTGATGGCATAGTCTTTCTATAACCATCACTGTTAACGTGCCGGTAATAGGTAACAATGACCTTTATTCTGTCTTTGGCCCCTGTCATTTCCAAACAGCACACAGGTAACGGAGGGTTAGAAGACCAGCATCTTCTTCAACCATGCAGAAATCCTGCTCCTGTAGGTTAAAGGGCAGTGCCATCACAACCATCAGGGTGTACCACGTCTGCTTGGTATTTTTTACCAAGATGCATTTCATATGTTTGTAAATATAGAAATTACTTTACAAAAGAAGGCAGAATGGGTATGACTACAACTTTAAGGTACAATATCATTTACTAAGAAAAGCTACACATGAAACTGAACGAAATTTCTAAAAGTTTTATACTGAATGTTCTTTATTCTAAGCCTAATCATAATTTTGCAACATCAAGCATAAAAAGGTCCTGCATGTAAGATAGAGTTGGTATTTTGATAAAAGACTTAATACTTCAGTTTTGTGCATGAACATGGAGGGGGCTTATTTGTGACTCACATATTCACCTTTGTGGATGTACGAGCTAAATTAGAACGGTTCTTTTCAAAGATATCAGGCATTAGGCAACAAATGTAACATTTAATGTGTCATGTACTCACTTCATAAGTTCCGTCAGATATTTGTTTATAATGACAGAAATTATCACATTCGCACAAAAATGTTTTATTTTAGTAACATTTTATTTAATTGTTGTCAAAGGAACTGACACCTAATTTTGGTACTGATTTGAGTATTGTGTATTTAATGTTGTTACTCGTTTTTTCTTAGATTTTTTTTTAACAATTTCTTCCAGACCTGTTAGGTTCTGAATTTTTGCAACATTGCGCTGTGTTCTGATGGCGTAACGACCTTCTCGTTTTGGACACGCTCGAGCATGGCGTTGTTTAACTGGCTGGCTTGTGGAGACTGGGATATCTGCTCTGCTCTGATGGACAGTGCCTCTGATGTTGGAGCAGAGAGAGGTGTGTGGCATGTTCACACTGCAACCCCCCCCTGACAGGCGTAGCAGGAGAGGCAAGCACACACACACTCCCCAGCCAGTACTGTGCCTCTGTACAAATGCCACAGAAAAATAAAACACAGCCAGAAGCAGAGAGGGGAAGCCCTGGAAGGCAGAGTACATCTGCCTCTCGCAACAGGGTTAGCCCATCCTAGAGCAGACAGAAGTCTGTATGCGTGTGTCCATGTGTGCGTGTGTGTGTAAGCGCCTGAACAATAAACAAAGTTATATCTCTACTTGTTTGGCACAGCGTTTCCTGTTGCCACTATTTCTCTCTCCCTCTCTCTTCACTCAACCCTTCCTTTTCTTTCTTTTTTCTGTTTCTCTCTCTCTCTCTCTTTTTAACACAGGTTAACATGTGGCAGATTTGGGACATTTGGTCCAGTGTGACACAGTGCATGTTCAAAAGAATCCAAGGTTTAAAAACTGTACTATACACACACGCGCACACACACACACACACACACACACACACACACACACACACACACACACACACAGACACACACACACACACACTCACAGACACACATACACTCACACACACACACACACACACACACACACACACAGTCCAAGCCTGATGATGTTTTCGGCTCTCTGATTCAATTAAACCTACGGTTTAAACGGTTAAAGCTTCTAATTATGTGTGAATTTGCTACAATTTTACATGAATTTTATGATTCAGGAAAGTACATCACAACAGTCTCCAGTTACCACAAACCCCAACATCAAATTGACTTGCACTTGCTTTGCTAATTAAACGTTTTTGACACGGTCACAAGTCCTGTCATAACAGACGGTCCTGAAAACAGATCCACATGATACACGTTAACTAATCCACAATCTTACTTCGCTCTCAGTAAAGTGCCGTGTTTTTTTGTACAGTATACAGATCTTGCTAGCCATCCTAATTAAGTCTGCACACATCACCCACTTATGAAACACATTACAAATATAAAACACACAAAAGCTCTTTCACTTCCAGTTAATACGACTATAAAACAAGCAGGTGCGTTTGTTAAAAGGTTAAAAGTCACTAACACCAACCGTACTCCTTCTACCCTGACTCCCTGAATCATCAGGCAGCACACGCTGGCATCGAACGTCTGGTGTGGGGAGATCTGAATTAGAGGGCTCAATGTGGGCTAGCAGCCACGGCTGTGAGGTACATCTCACCGACAGAAAAATGTAATGACTTGGCCCAAGTCACTGGGAAACCACGCTGAAAAAGCGCTTTCTTCACCTCCCCGAAGTCACCCGAGGAGTGGGCTCGTGTTATGTTACGAGACGTGCGGTTTGGAGAGAAAATGATAACGTGCGGAGTCTCCACAGAAGGCAGGTGTCATGGTCCAGTAATGAGTGTCTATGAGAGCCTGTGCAGGGCCAGCACACTGCGGAGCGGGTGTGTAGAGTTCAGTACAGGCAGGGACTCTGCACAGCTTCACTACAGCAGGGCTGGACGCACCGAGCGCAGCAGTGACAAACCCATCTGTGCAATGAGGTATCTGCCCACTCAGCCTGACACCTCAGACACACACACACACACACACACACTCTCTCTCTCTCTCTCTCTCTCTCTCTCTCTTCTTCTCCCTCTCTCACATACACACACACTCTCTCTCTCTCTCTCGCTCTCTTCTTCTCCCTCTCTCACACACACATACACTCTCTCTCTCTCTCTCTCTCTCTCTCTTCTTCTCCCTCTCTCACACACACACACACATATGCGCACGCAGGCGTATGCACACACAGACACGCACACACACACTGGCCTGGGCATACAGCAGACTCCAGAACAGCTGTGTGGACTCTCACTCATCAACGGGAACATTCACAGCACTGATTACCATGATGAGCCAAGTGCTCTCTCTCACACACACACACACACACACACACACACACACACACACACACACACACACACACAGCTTAATGGATGAGACTGAATTCTACATAGGTACAGCGCAGTGAAGTCCTCCTGTCAATGTTTGCTTTATTACCCCTCGGGGCATCTTAAAGGGATATTTAAAGGGAACACACCACAAGATATTTTATTCTGCTGATAAAAATGTCAGCAGTCTCATGAATAACAAAGCCTCTAAACATTCTGCCAGAGCAAAAAGCAGCAGTGTCTCACATTCCTTTTGAAAATCAAGTTCACTTCATACAGGCCAACAAAGAGCCATCAATGGACATCTGTGTGTGTGTGTGTGTGTCGGGGGGGGGGGGGGGGGTTGCATCTGTGTCTGTAGGGGTGTATCTGTGTGTGTGGGTGTGTGTGTGTGTATGGGAGTGTATCTGTCTGTGCGTGTGTGTATGTGTGTGGGGGGGTATATCTGTGTGCGTGTGTGTGTGTGTGTGTATGGGGGTATATCTGTGTCTGTAGGGGTGTATCTGTGTGTGTGTGTGTGTGTGTGTGCGTATGGGGGTGTATCTGTGTGTGTGTGTGTGTGTGTGTGTGTGTATGGGGGTATATCTGTGTGTGTGTGTGTGTGTGTGTGTGTGTATGTGGAGGTATATCTGTGTGTGTGTGTGTGTGTATGGGGGTATATCTGTGTTTGTGTTGGTGTGTGTGTGTGTGTGTGTGTGTGTGTGTGGGTGTATGTGTGTGTGTGGGGGGGTATATCTGTGTGTGTGATACAGGAATATACTCTAGTTCTATAGCAGCTACCCCATCTGACTCTGACTCACATCTTTTCACAGGTTCAGACGATGAGGATGAGTAGATGATGTGAGCTAATGAAGGCCCCTTTGATGTCAGCCATAAACAGAAAGATGAACTGTTCTGTTCGGTTGTTTTCACAGAGGCAGAGACAGAGGCGGCAAGGTTGTTTCCCGCCTCTGCCTGAGGTTGGTCTGAGGTAGGTCTACAGTAAGCCAGAGGTAGGTCTGCGGCAGATCTGAGGCATAACTGGGGTTGGTCTCTGGAAGGTCTGAGGTAAGCCTGAAATAGGCCTGAGGTAGGTCTTAGGTAGGTCTTAGGTAGGTCTGAGGCAGATCTGTGGTAGGTCTGAGGTAGGTCTACACATGAACTGCAGCCAAGGAGCTCGTTTGTTAGAAGAGCAGAAGAAAGCAAAGTTCTGAAGCCCACACCACCCTGCTGGCAGTGGAGACCAAAAAGGGAGGGAGAAGGACGAGAGGGAAGAAATGTCCAATGGAAAAGATGCAAAGAAAAAACGTTTTGTTGTTAATCCGTTTCTTTTTCGTGTGTTTAATTAATTTTCGTCTCGCTGACGGCGAAACTCCCTCCTCACAACCCGTGACACGTTTGCTTGCAGACTGCAGGCGTAAACTCTGGTGTGGAAGCCAGACACATCACCCTGTGCGTGCCTCGGTCAGCAAGCACCAGCCAGAAGCCGTCATTTTATACTGAGTATGTGTAAGCAGTACACACGGGTGTGCATGCTTGTGTGTGTGTGTGTGTGTGAGAGAGAGAGAGAGAGAGAGAGAGAGAGGGTTAGGAAGCTAGGAAGCAGAGTGATAACAGGTGTGTGTCAAACCTAACATCTCACCCTCTTTCCTGAGTGTGCCAGACGCCAGCAGTGTGAGCCAGGCCTCTCCGCACACACACAACATCTCAACAGAAACCCTCCCCAACACTCCCTAAATGGACTTTTAAATGGCGTTTATTGTTTTGACTGCACTGGTTTGCCTGAACTATAACTGTTCATTTGGGACATAAAAACCTGCAGAAGTCTTACAGCACCGTGCCTCCGTTCCACTCAAACACCAAGTGCAATTTGCTGTTGGAAAAAAGTCACAATTTCTCCATTAGTGAGAAAGGAAGTAGATAAATCAAAAATCCTCTAGGTAGTTTTCTCAACAATAGCTTCTCTTTTTTTATTTTTTCGGTCTCCACTTCTTTCTCTGTCCCTCCTGCGCGAGCTTTCGTGGGATTTTAAGAGTGCGGAGAGATGTGTGTGGGGACTCAGACAACACAGTGAACACTGCTAATGAGATCCCACTGGCAGGCCCCGCATCCATACGTAAGAGCCGCGGTGCCCGCACGTTAGAGCTGGCACGTTAGGGGCGGGCATGCGCACCAGGGCGGAGGGTGGATGGGAGGTCTTCTGGGAGAGGAAGCCTCTCTCGTAATGAAGGTGGGTGGGAATAGGGGTGAGGAGTAGGGATGGAGGGATAGAGTGGTAGAGGATGGGAAGGGAGACAGAATGGAGGGGGGGGGGTTGGGTGGATGACTCCGGTACACAAACAGCTTAGAGAAGGCTAATGTGTGTGATGGAGTGTGTTTGGTGTATAGTGTGTGTGTGATGGAGTGTGTTTGCGTATAGTATGTGTGGTGGTGTGTTTGGTGTATAGTGTGTGTGTGATGGAGTGTGTTTGCGTATAGTATGTGTGGTGGTGTGTTTGGTTTATAGTATGTGTAGTGGTGTTTAGTGTATAGTGTGTGTGTGATGGAGTGTGTTTGCGTATAGTATGTGTGGTGGTGTGTTTGGTGTATAGTGTGTGTGTGATGGAGTGTGTTTGCGTATAGTATGTGTGGTGGTGTGTTTGGTTTATAGTATGTGTAGTGGTGTGTTTAGTGTATAGTGTGTGTGTGATGGAGTGTGTTTGCGTATAGTATGTGTGGTGGAGTGTTTGTTGTATAGTGTGTGTGTGATGGAGTGTGTTTGCGTATAGTATGTGTGGTGGTGTGGTTGGTGTATAGTGTGTGTGTGATGGGTGGTGGTGTGTTTGGTGTATAGTGTGTGTGTGATGGAGTGTGTTTGCGTATAGTATGTATGGTGGAGTGTTTGTTGTATAGTGTGTGTGTGATGGAGTGTGTTTGCGTATAGTATGTGTGGTGGTGTGTTTGGTGTATATTGCGTATGTGATGGAGTGTGTTTGCGTATAGTATGTGTGGTGGTGTGTTTGGTGTATAGTGTGTGTGTGATGGAGTGTGTTTGCGTATTACGTGTGTGATAGCACCAGGTCTCTCAAGCCTGAACTGTGAAGAGCAGGTGCAAGGAGGCGCCATCATGAGTGAGTGCATTTGGGTATGCGTGCACGCGTGTGTGTGCGCGTGTGCATGCGTGTGTGTGAGAGAGAGTGTGAGCTAGAGAACGTGTCATATGGTAATGCTTGGAGCAACACAAAACTATTGCCTTCTGGGTGATAAAAGGGGAGGGAGCGTGAGAGGCCCCAGGGCTTCCTTAAGGAAGACAATATCATACCACTTACACACACTCACACACACACACACACACACACACACATGCACGCACACACACATTTAGTGATCAGATTATGAGGTCTGTGTATTTTTCAGCAGCCCCAGAAACCCTGGCTGTGAGAGGCAGAGATCGGCTGGGGCCCTCACCACACTGGCCCCCACCCAAGAGCTCTGCAGCCTCTGTGTTGACCCACTTACTACAGAGCCATCAGCAGCCACTGAAAGAACATTTCTTACTGCTGCTACAGCACTTTCATGAGGACTGATCAATTACCACAAGAAATGACTGACTTTGTGGGCAGACAAGGGTGATTATGTGTGTGTGTGTGTGTCGTGCTTTAACTAGGTTGTTTATGAGTTTCACTTTTAATTGGCCAGACCCTTAGTGCACAATGATAATTGTCTCAAACACATTAATCTCACCGTGATAAAGAGAGGTGGACACAGACGTCCATCGGGGCCAGTGGCAGAGGGGGGAGGAGACGAGACAGTGAGACGTGCTCGAGCAAGAGCTGAGACTCAGCATGAGGGGCCCTGCGATGGGTGTGTTACTGAAGCCTGCGAGTGATTCAGTCTGGAAAACTGCTGGACCCCCCCACGCTATCTCTTTCCCACGGAGTGATAGTTGCCTTAGCAACCGTGGCAAATCTTCCTTTTCTCAAACAGATGTCCCATTTAGTTTGAAATTAGAATGTGTAAAAACCCAGGAGACTCAAATTATTTCAAACTTCTCTTGGGAGGGGGGGGGTGAGAAGAGAAAAAAAGGAGTGGTTAGGGAGCGAGAGAGAGAGAGAGAGAGAGAGAGAGAGAGAGACAGGGGGATATAGAGAAGTGGAGGGAGAGAGAGAGGGGGGGATAGAGAGAAGGGGAGAGAGAGAGGTATAGAGAAAGTGAGACTGGGATGAAAGAACCAGGGAAAAGGTGAGACAGAGAGAGAGAGGGATAGAGAGAAGGGGAGAGAGAGAGAGAGGGATAGAGAGAAGAGGGGAGAGAGAGAGAGGGGGATATAGAGAAGCGGAGGGGGAGAGAGAGAGGGATAGAGAGAAGGGGAGAGAGAGAGGGATAGAGAGATGGGGAGAGAGAGGGGGATAGAGAGAAGAGAGGAGAGAGAGAGAGGGGGATATAGAGAAGAGGGGAGAGAGAGAGGGGGATAGAGAGAAGAGGGGAGAGAGAGAGGGATAGAGAGAAGAGGGGAGAGAGAGAGAGGGATAGAGAGAAGTAGAGAGAGAGAGAGAGGGATAGAGAGAAGTGGAGGGAGAGAGAGAGAGAGGGATAGAGAGAAGGGGGGAGAGGAGCAGTTGCCCACGCTGCTTGCTGCTTGAGCAGATCCGTGAAAGCGCTTGCATTAGGAACGGCTGCAGGGCAGCACTCACGCCTGTCTGACGCCCAGCCCAGACCCCACAGACAGGAGGGAGAGAGAGTGAGACAGGGAGGGAGAGAGTGAGACAGGGAGGGAGAGAGAGAGAGAGAGAGAGAGAGAGAGAGGGAGAGAGAGAGAGAGAGAGAGAGAGAGAGAGAGAGGGAGAGAGAGAGAGAGAGAGAGAGAGAGAGAGACAGGGAGGGAGGGAGAGTGAGACAGGGAGGGAGAGAGTGAGACAGGGAGAGAGAGTGAGACAGGGAGCGAGGGAGAGTGAGACAGGGAGAGAGAGAGTGAGACAGGAAGGGAGAGAGAACTGCTAGTCTATACGGCTGATGAAGTCTGCAGAGGACCGTCACCCGCTGACAAGGCTATGCAATGGAGGAAGGAATGAAGGAACGGAAGTGTTTGGGACCTTCAGCTGTCTTTTACATTTTGTCAAAATTTTACATTTTGTCCAAAAAATTTTGTCTTTCTATAAAAATGATTTATTTATATTTAAATATTAATTTATATTTAAAATATCTGTCATGCTTTAAATAGCATTGAAGATGCAGAAGATTTTGTAAGAATAATTATAACACTATGTTGTGTCATGCCCCCCCCCCACACACACACAAAGAACTGAAAATGTAATGTAATTCATCCAGACGATTTCATATAGAAACTGAGGCAGTGCTTCTGAGGAGCCCAGAGCCATGACCGCTCTCTCTCTCTACCGCTCTCTCTCTCTCTCCCTCTACATCGCTGTTATTGTTTTTGTCATGCTTTTGTTTAGGTGTGGTTCCCGTACGTGATCTCTATTTCTTTGAGCAATTGTGCTTGTTTGTTTTACACTGTATAGACTTATAAAGTTTTGGTAATGATTTAAAAAATCCTGTTTCTCTTTCTGTCCCCCAAGAAACTTCACAGTGTGACTGGCAGCATGATAGAGTGACCCACACTGAGCAAAAAAAGGACGCAGATAACACAGAGAACAGAGAGAATGCACAGAGAACAGAAAAGACAGAGAACACAGACCTCACAGAACACAGAGAACACAGAGAACAAAGAATGCAGAGAAAACAGAACACAGACGACACAAACCTCGCAGAACACAGAGAACAGAAAAGACAAAGAACACAGACCTCACAGAACACAGAGAACACAGAGAACAAAGAATGCAGAGAAAACAGAACACAGACGACACAAACCTCGCAGAACACAGAGAACAGAAAAGACAGAGAACACAGACCTCACAGAACACAGAGAACACAGAGAACAAAGAATAAACACCGAACGCAGACAACACAGAACACAACGCAGAGAACACAGAACACAGAGAATGAACACGGAATGCAGAGTACACAGAACAGAGAACATGGATAACACAGTGAATGCAGAGAACACAGAAGCCAGAGATCACAGACAACCCAGAGAACAAGAACTCTACATCAGAAACATTATTCTAAGCAGGCTGCCTCCCATTCACTCACTGATCCAGTTCTCTTTCAGTGTGTAGTGGTGTGTGATGACATGGCTAGGGGGCATCCCCCAACACACACACACACCCACACACCATCTCAACCGTTAATTGAACAGGTCCTCCGGTGGCTAGGCCTACATAACCGAAACAGCCGGCCCCCTCCCTGAGGAAAGACCCCAACAGTGCCATGCCGATTTCTCTCCTCCACCCAATCAGCTTAATTCAGGGGCAGGGTGGAGCGGCAGGCCCCGCCCCCGCCAACCATAGTGCCCCTCCTCTAACCGGAGGGCATCCTCCACCTGATCATTAGGTGCCATGCTTCCTCCTCATCCTCCTCCTCCTCCTCCTCCTCCAATGAGTCCACCCAATCATGCAGGCGTTCATTAGCAGCCGAGGGTACACGGCCTTCATCAACAAGGAAGACTCATCAAACGAAAGGAAAGAACGGAACATCGGAATCTCGCACCAAAAGACGAGACGCTCATCCTTTCTTTTCCTGCTTTCGTTCTGTCACTTTTTTTTTGATGAAGGGCTTTTAATTGGGCCACGCCAGAAG
>NC_137507.1:9275000-9280000 GCF_041902795.1 Electrophorus electricus
CTAAACAGGGCCAGTAACTACACAGGGAGAGTAACTGCACAGGGACACAGTAACTAAACAGGACCAGTAACTACACAGGGAGAGTAACTGCACAGTAACTACACAGTGACACAGTGTAAACAGGGACTGTAAGCAGCTCCAGCATGCTACACCGACAGGAAATAAAAATGTGTTAGGGCTGTAGCCGTGGAAACCAAAGTCACCAAGCAACATCTCCAACACTACATGTACGGAACTGAGTGTGTGACAGTCTTTGTAGATCATGAAAATGTCATTAAAAAAAAAGAGAGGCATTGCTTTTTGTGTCAGATGATAAGATGATCTCAGAGGAAGAGTTTGTTACTGTTGTAGAATGCAAATGCAAAAATTCACAGTCATTTATATTTACCACACGTGTCTGACAAATCTCCACAAAAAGACAACAAACCAGTTTAAACTGTCAGTCTCTTTGATCAAATTCCTTTGAAATCATTGAAGGAATAGTGTCGTTATCTATTGCAATTACAATTATAGTCCAGCCCACAGTAAAACCAGAAAAATAACAAACCTAAAACTAACATTTTAACGAGTACATCAACTGAGTGCTTTTGCTGTAGTAGAGTTGTGGTCTATGGCAGCAGAAAGTAGAGAGACTATCCCTGTTGTTGTAGCTGCTTTAAGTCCCTAGTAACTACAGAGAGACAGTAACTGACCAGTGACACTGTAGCTACAGAGAGACAGTAACTGACCAGTGACACTGTAGCTACAGAGAGACAGTAACTGACCAGTGACACTGTAGCTACAAAGAGACAGTAACTGACCAGTGACACTGTAGCTACAAAGAGACAGTAACTGACCAGTGACACTGTAGCTACAGAGAGACAGTAACTGACCAGTGACACTGTAGCTACAAAGAGACAGTAACTGACCAGTGACACTGTAGCTACAAAGAGACAGTAACTGACCAGTGACACTGTAACTGCAGAGAGACAGTAACTGACCAGTGACACTGTAACTACAGAGAGACAGTAACTGACCAGTGACACCGTAACTGCAGAGAGACAGTAACTGACCAGTGACACTGTAGCTGCAGAGAGACAGTAACTGACCAGTGACGCTGTAACTACATAGACACTAACTGACCAGTGACACTGTAACTGCAGAGAGACAGTAACTGACCAGTGACACTGTAACTACAGAGAGACAGTAACTGACCAGTGACACCGTAACTGGAGAGAGACAGTAACTGACCAGTGACACTGTAACTGCAGAGAGACAGTAACTGACCAGTGACGCTGTAACTACAGAGAGACAGTAACTGACCAGTGACACCGTAACTGCAGAGAGACAGTAACTGCACAGGGACAACATAACTGCACAGCGACACAGTAACTGAGAAGTGTCAGTAACTGAACAGTGACACAGTAACCACACTATGATGCAGCATCCACATAGTGACCCAGCAACTGCACTGTGACACCATAACCGCAGTTACACAGTCTTAATTGTTTTGGCACCATACACAATCACATTGGACTCATTAAAAAAATTAAATAAAAAAAACACCAAATAAAACTATTTCTATGAGGTTAAGTAGTATTAGGTATTTATGTCTGAACTGGGTAAACCACATAGGAACCTCAGCCCATCTTACACACAGGGCCCCCAGTTCCGGAGACCATATGTGAATAAATAATCTCACTTTAGTGCTTGGCTGTGATGCACAGGCTTGTACACAGGACTGGAGATTGTCGTTTAGGTTCTGCACAGCCAGCAACAAAGTCATGAGCCCTATGTGATGATGTCATTGGCCCATGCGATGACGTCATCAGCCCCTACGATAACACAGGTCTGCTTGTATCGAGGAGATTTCCACCTTTGGCCTTGTCTTCAGTCAGCGTGTTAGTCATGGGCTGCGCTGTAACTACACTATGTAAATCTATACACCAGGTCACCAAAGTTGTCACGCTTCAAAAAGGATCCCGTATTTAATTTTACTAGGTTGGTAGAATTAGCACCAATAAATTTAAACCCACCAAGAGAAAATGGAATGGAATGGAGCACCTGCTGAAATATTTATAGATCACTGCAATTAATATGACACCTTATCATTTCTACATCGATAATAAACAAACATTAGTACACTTCATTCCATCCCTGTCTCCAATTTGTAAGTGTTTGCTAAAATATTCCCATGTAGCGGAAAGCAGACCTGTCCACAGCTGCCAAACACACAGACAGGCCATCCCCACAAAAACACACACACACAAAAACACACACACACGCACACGCACACACACATACAGTCTGTCCCCACAAACCTGCAGCCCTGCCACACACACTCCCAGCAGCACTCTGCAATCCGCAGCAAAAAGAAAAACACATACACACACACACACACACACACAGCAAACATCTGGAGCACTCCCTTTATTCGAAAAGTGTCATAAAAGAGACGAGATGCATCAGAAAGTGTCAGGTTTGCTATGTGAAGGAGAGTTCAATCACGCCGTGTTTTGACAATTACGCAGTCAGGCATGTCCCTGAAAAGCAGCAATTAAACCGAGGGCGGGAAAATAGGGTGGGGGGTGGGGGAATCTACTGAAATGACAGCTTACACACACACACACACACACACACACACACACACACACACACACACACACACTCTCTCATACACAAACTATGAAATCTAACACATAAGGTGTGAGATACACGCAATTTATCTGATGTTAACACACACACACGCGCGTGCGCGCGTTACACTCTACAGCTCCTCTGGAAATCTGCAGGGATAAGCACATTTGTTCTGTCACTACGAGCGGATCGTAAAAGTCGGAGACGGGGAGAGATGAGCGTGGGTCCGGGCTGAGAGGAAGTCGGAGAGGCAAAGCCCCACTGCGTTTAATGATGCCTCGCTCTCCTCTCCGACATCTCTCGCATTACACTCCAACCCTCCTTATCCTCAGTTCCCACAACTTCCCATTTCCAAGCTCTGCTCTCTGCCGGGGAATGGGTTATTATAGACGCCGTTTCCAGCTTTCTTCTGCTCCTGTTTTTTGTTGTTTTATCCCTCACAAGATAAACCCTAATTTACGACCATAATGTCTCTTTATGTTATTTCTGCCCTGGTTATATTCGTCATATATTCTCAAGCTGCCCCGGCTTACGACGGAAATCTGCTCTCAAAAACCGGAGGACTGAGCGCGGGCCGCCTCGTGTTTCTATTTGTTTGCCAAAAGGGCTTTGTTTTTGCAAGCGAGTGACAGTTTTCCACACGCAGTGGTCTAAGTGTGCTTCCCAAACTGGCTCCCTCGCTCCCAGAGATCCCGCGAATGGCGCTGCAGTGTCCCCCTGTCCTCCGCGGAATCGTGGAGGAGACTCACGGCCACACAATGGAGTCATTCTGTTAGAAACACAAAGCAAAAATACAGTCTTTGGAAGCAATCAATCACGCAAATACAAAACGCCAGCGTGCACGGCGGGGGAGGGGGGGAGGGAGCCTGTTGTTTTTGTGACGATGGAAGAGAGAGAGTGAGAGAGAGGTACACACACACACAGAGAGAGAGAGAGAGAGAGAGAGAGAGAGGAGAGGAAAAGCAGGCTTTGGTGGGTCCAAACGCCTAATCCGGATGCGTAAATGACTGGATGCAGCCTGTTGTCATTAGCCTCCATCTTTCACACCCTTTTGTCTTTTGTGTTTCAAAAGCTGCTTTCAAGCGACAAATAGTTTAAATTTCACTATGGATCTCGGCAACAAAAGCTTCTGTTCTTTTCATGTTCCTTCCGTTCAGAGGGAAGCAATTAAATCAAACAAATGCAAGTGCATACATGCCCACACAGACATGCACGCATGCACAAAACGTGTATATGTGTATATGGACACAGGCACACACACACACACACACACACACACACACACACACACACGCACAATCTCATAAAAACAAACAACCCTTACAACAGTGTGTATCTCTGTGTGTGTGTGTGTGTGTGAGAGAGAGAGTGAGCTTTAGAGTCGTAGAGACCAGGAGGAAGCTCCTGGATGTGAGTGCTATTGTCCCTGTGTGTTCTGGTGGGTGGTCTCTAGCCTCCATATTCAGGCCTCACTGCAGACGTCCCCCAAGCTTTCACCGCGTGCGTGCGTGCGTGCGTGCGTGCGTGCATGCGTGCGTGTCTTTGGGGGGCTTTGCCAGTGTTAGTGCACTTTCGTTTGCAAATCTTAGTCTGAAAAGAAAAAGCTTCAGGTGGAATCATTTTGGGTTGTTAATGATGACTGATGCCACCCATCTGAGAGGGTCTCGGCCATCTGAAAGGGTCTCGGAAGGGAATGGTGAGGTCCAGTAATCTTTGAAACCATTTCTGTAAATGTGAGGATTTTCACAGGAACATCTTTTGCAGACATTCCTTATTAAAGTGCAAAATTCTATGTTCAAAAATACTTTGGTCTCAAAGAGTAAATAATCCAGACATTAATCAATAACGTCAATAAATAATAATGTTATTTAATATTGAAATTCCAATATATATATATATATATATATATATATATATATATATATATATATATATATATATATACACACACACACACACACACACACACACACACACACACACACACACATATATATAATCTTTTACTACATTATAGATTATAATCTAAATTCTAACTGTACAAAAATATGTAGGATTTTATTGGGTTACAGTGACTGAAGACTGAAGATGAACCAAAAGTGCCTTGAGTATTTAATCTAAACCATGAGGCTCATCGTTGCTTCCTGAAGCTTGAAAACAACTACGTCTTCTACTCTGGAGAATCTTCGAGAAGTGTCTCAGAGGATCAGATGTGAGTGTGTGTGGTGTGCTTGTGTGTGTGTGTGTGGCTAACCTGTCCATATAACGCTGTTCTTTAGGACGGAGAAGACCGAGAGAGGTTCTGTCAGCACATTCGGGCTTGCTCCAGAGAAATGTGTGGCGTGCTATAATCCACGCAGGGACGTTATGTTAATTCGTGTGAT
>NC_137507.1:9287500-9300000 GCF_041902795.1 Electrophorus electricus
CGTCTGGTGAAGAAGTACCACGAGAGTTGCAAGGTGCGGAGAGTCCAAAGCACGAAGCGCGCGCGCTGAGTGTTTGAAGTTGAGCCGAAGGCGCGCGGTGCCCTGGTGCGTGCCTCTCGCGCGGAGACACTCCCCCCCCCACTAGCACAATTCTCCGTCTCCGTCTCCCTCGATCCACTCGTCCGAATAAACAGATCGAAAGGAGGACAGACGTCAAAAGCAGAGCGCGCGCCCGTCCCCGTGCGCTCCCGCTGCTGGCCGACCGCGTGGACACAGGGAAGAAGACTCACTTCACTCTGCCATCTATCTGCTTTCTAACAATGCAGTTTATCCTAGTGAGTTTTCTGTCCGGCCTGAACGCACGGCTGTTACTTCTGGATTTGGGGCTCAGATCTTTGTAAGAACAAATGTCTCACCGTCCCTCACCAGTTCAGCTCTGGCCAACATTCACAGTCGCTTACATTGTCGCTCATAGCTCAGAAAACGTGTTAAAACTCATATTTAACTTCGTACAGAAGAACGCTGCTAACCTAACTCATTACCTGGCTTACTTATTTGTACGATTTACATTACACTTTGCGGGGATAACTACATGTAAAGCAAAATCAACTATGTTTTATTACCAGCACTATATACTAATCATTTTCATTTAACTTGCTGCTGTATATACAGACAGTAGACTATATATATTCATGTATCCGTCACGAAGGCTACTTTGGATGATCATTAAACCTAATTAGTCCTATACCCTGCGGATACTGACTGCCCCGGGAACTCGACAGCGTGAATCTGCCGGAAATGCATGTTTATGTTAGAGATTTGCTGCACCCTTGTGGTAACAACACTTTGAATTTCATTATCAGTCTATAGACTGCCGGAGCTGCTATTCTAATTGTAGCCACATGGTGGCGACAGATATTCAAAAAGACGCATGGGTCCGTTCGCAATAGCCTACTACATACAGCTGGTATACTGCATACTGCACTCAGTATATACTGTATACTGGTCCCCATAGCAGTGTGCAGTATAGAATCCAGTATGCGACTAACAAAAACCATGTTATGAGGTCACGTGAACGTGTGAAGAATCCCTTTGTGTCCCTTTGTGAAAAGTTTTACGCCATATTCCACAATGAAGATAGCTTTGCTCACGTACTGGAATATTTAGTCCATTGTCCAGACATCCGTCACCAATCAGTTAGCGAATAGTATGTAGTAGGTCATTTGGAACACAACCATAGCCATATTGCTGCCTAGATATGATCCACATGCATCATGTAACAGAGTGTGGTGCGGATTTTCATATCTTGACATATTAACCAATCTTTCAACCAAGATATTAACCATATCTTTCACATAATAACCAATCCGGAAACTTCACTACAAGAAAGCAATCCTTGCTGCCTCTCAGTTATTTTGTGTTTGTGGCAAATAGAAAAGTGGGATTAAAGATAAGATTTGTTTTAGATGATAAGAAGTCTTTAGGGGTCAACCCTTCTCAGAAAGGTTTGGGAGGAGGGCATGAGATCAATGGACTTGAGTGCTTAAATGGCTGGCAGAGGGTAACAAGAAATTCAAAACCATAACAGCTCTTTATCAGGGTCCTTTAGTCAAGTTCCTGGATGCTGTGGGCGCAAAACAGGATTCCTTATTAATCTTGACTGTGTGTGCTATGGCCACATGAGTTAAGGGTGGCATCCATCTTTTATGGTGTAGTTATGACGTAATCTCACTATGACGTAATCTCCTCTCCAACTTTTGTGTTACCACATGGCCACGACCCTGTTAATACTAAAAAAAAATCACGTACAAACACACACAGTCACACCAACTTTGTATGCACACAGCTGTGGAAGACAGCTCAAGGTTTGTATCATTTATTATTAAAATGAGATCTTAACAAGTTTGGCCTTAGTCTTGGGGTTGTGTTCACTTTGTTGAGTCATTCTTATGAACAGGGCAGTACACCACTGACAGCAAAAATACATCCAGACCTCTGTAAGAGGCTCGTATGCTTCTTATACAACAGTGAACAGACATGTGACTGCTTCCCTCTGCTGCAGTTCTACCCCGGCTGACAAGCTAAATATTAACTTAATAATCTAAAAAAAAAAAGCAAAACATTTTGTACATCATTTACATATTGGTAATTATAAAGCTTAAAAACTCTCAGCAGCAGCAATCTTTATCAGAGAGAACTGAAGGCCAATATTTACGCATTCATGGGAGCGCTGTGTGTGTGTGATCAAGAGCAGTAATTAAAACATCAGTCTGTACCGTAGATGTACGAGGTGTGTCTATAGTATCAGGTCTCAGCACTGGTCCGGCAGTGACCCTGCCCCGCACTGTTCACTGAATTCCCTCTTCCAACACATCTGATTCTGGATGCTTCTGTCACTAGCAGACTATTGGAATCGTGTGTGTGAGAGAAAGGCCACTCCAACACCTGAGGCTCGCAGTGTCACGGCTGGCACACCACTTCCCCATTAATCGTGAATTAAAAAATAATAATAATTACCATGACACGAAAAAAAATGCTTTCTGCATTTGCCTGTGTATATATGTGTGACTGACTCAACACTGTTCAAAGCAGGTGTTTACGCAAAGCAGTTTTACAGAGTGATCTGTGTGCATGTGCGTGCGTGTGTGTGTATGACCAGCCCATGTTAACTCACTTCAGAATGTTACAAATACTGAGTGAAAAGGTACCATGAAAAAAAGTGCTGATATGAAGGGATCTGCTTGAGACGGTTAACTCACCCCTCCCGTTAGAAGCAACAAACACCACAGTCCACACTACATAAACACTGACATAAACTGTAGACATATAGTCATAATATCTGTGTATCTACTGAATTTTAGGCCACTTTCTACATTGCGTGTGTTTCATACATGCGTGTGAGAGCGTGGGATTCTGTTTGTGTTTGAGTTGATGGCAAATGCATGATGATATTTGCCTCCCTCTGTTCCAGGATGTAAACAAACACAATATCATGTTACAAATTCTCACACAGAGCATTGAAAAGTTACATTTACGATTTAAACTTTCTCTTTTTTAAAATTTGCTGCTTGGCAACTCTGTTCCATCTGAGACAAGCGCTAATCAAAATACCTCTGGCTGGTCCAATCACATCGTGTCACAGTCTGATGGAGAAAGGAGGAGTCTGCAATTAATACACATCTTAAAAAGCCCAAATTATTCTACCCAATTCAGATTCTGATAATGACAATTCTGATTACTATTCCTTGACCTAATAACTGTGCACTCAGACAGAGCAGCCTATTTCTGAAAATACAGTAGTTCTATTCAGATCTGCCCTTAGCCAACCAAAAACCAACATCCAAACTTAAAACCTCATTCACAAAAGCACCTGCATTGTGCACACCCACAAACTACATGTGCACACACATACATGACATGACACAACCACACAAACCTAACACCTAAATCCTGTATACAGAGTTTAAGAGTTAATAAACCTTCATACATCACTGAAAACTGAACTTTTATCACTTTTAGCTCTCTAAATATTTCAAAATCAAAACCACTGAGAACCTTTTGTGCTTTCTACCTCTGCACAGCACAAAACAAATAATGTTCATGTACTATATAATGAACATGTTATAATAAACCACTCTGCTCTTATTCCAATATTAAACTGCTCTCATCTTGCTCACTGAACTCTGTGCAATCACACAGCCTATACTGTAAAGCACTGCTCTATGTCAGACTAAAGTCCTGTAAAGCACTGCTCTATGTCAGACTAAAGTCCTGTAAAGCACTGCTCTATGTCAGGCTAAAGTCCTGTAAAGCACTGCTCTATGTCAGACTAAAGTCCTGTAAAGCACTGTTCTATGTCAGACTATAGCCCTGTAAAGCACTGCTCTATGTCAGACTAAAGTCATGTAGAGCACTGCTCTATGTCAGACTAAAGCCCTGTAAAGCACTGCTCTATGTCAGACTATAGCCCTGTAAAGCACTGCTCTATGTCAGACTAAAGTCATGTAGAGCACTGCTCTATGTCAGGCTAAAGTCCTGTAAAGCACTGCTATGCTACATTTCCCATAGAAATATGTGAACTGTTCTGTTTTTCTTCAGTATTTCGTGTTCTTGAACCAGGAGAGGTGAGACTTTTCTTCTTCATCCATCAAAATGTTTCCACTTCCAGGAGTGACGAGCACACAAGACATCTCTCATTTCTACAACCAAGGTAAAACATTTCTATACAACACAAACATCAGGAAAAAAAGGAACTTCGAGCTTTTTCTCTAAAGTTTACAATATAAAATTCAAGTGCAATTAAAGTTCCAAATATTAGTTACAAAACATAAATGTATCTCTGCAGTAACCCTGTGTTATGGGCAGGTAGTCTTTATCTCGTTATACAGGGCTTTTGTGGGGTGTAGGATTAAATCTCCTTGTCTTGTCCAAATGTTGTTCACTGTTATTCCACGTTCAGAACGGGACTGTGAGGCTTCTCCTTTCTCGAAACTTAAATGGTTTAAAAAAATCTTTAAGTGCACCAGTCATTTTCAAAACTCAATCTTGTGCATGTCTGGGGCATGAAATCATTTTAAAAAAATAACAATATATATCCATGTGTGTGTATGAATGTACACCTGCATGACATAGGCTAGTACATGCTTACTAACACACATACATATATACATGCGTACATACATACATATACAAATATATAGATATTAAACATCCAGGAAGTGGGTCTCTGCAAGTTGTAGCACATATAAATATTCCAAAAGCATTAGAAAAGCAAAACACAAAACAAAAGGGATCAAAAAACAAAGAGAAACATAGAAGAAGTGAAACCAAAAGGTGGACTCCAGGCGAGAAGTAACAGGCAGGCAGCCCTTCCACTTCCTGTGGTACAGAGGCATTCTGGGAGCAAGCTATTGTGCTGAAACACTGGAGAGGGAGAGAGATAAGCAGAGGAGTTGAGGGGAGAAGGAGGCACGTGAGAGGAGATGAGGGGAGAAGGAGGCACGTGAGAGGAGATGAGGGGAGAAGGAGGCACATGAGAGGATATGAGGGGAGAAGGAGGCACGTGAGAGGAGATGAGGGGAGAAGGAGGCACGTGAGAGGATATGAGGGGAGAAGGAGGCACGTGAAAAGAGATGAGGGGAGAAGGAGGTATGTGAGAGGATATGAGGGGAGAAGGAGGCACGTGAAAAGAGATGAGGGGAGAAGGAGGCACGTGAGAGGATAGGAGGGGAGAAGGAGGCACGTGAGAGGATATGAGGAGAGATGGAGGCACGTGAAAGGAAATGAGGACAGAAGGAGGTACGTGAGAGGAGACAAGGGCAGACTGGGACTGGGATAGAGGTGGCCTCCAGGTTTCTATTTGTACGGCCGTAGAAACCTGGTGACTTTGGAGCGTAGCAGCTTAATGAAGGAGCGTGGGAACATCTCCTTGGACTCCTGAACCGTGTACTTGAAATAGTTATGAGGGTGAGCCAGGACGTCAAACAGAGCCTTAATCAGCTTCTTATCCTGGAAGACAGCAAGGAAACGCAGTGTTAGTTACAGACAGTGTTTTAAACTTGCATGTTAGCAGGTACACTAATGGAAATTCCTCTGGTTTTGGAGTACTTGACATAGAACTACTAGCTGCAACAACTTGTGACTGTGAAATTTTTTTTAAAATACGATATTTGCCTTTTTATCCATGAGTAAAGCTTTACAAAATTTAAATGATACATCTAATCACTTCCTCTATCATAGATTGACATTAGCATTTAAATATTTCAAGTAGCTGCACTGATGACTGAAGACATTGAAATTCTCACTTTCAATATTTCTTGGTGATTCTCTGAAGCATAGAGTCGACCATCTCGTACAATGTCCTCTATGAGCTGTTGATAATCTTCTGTAAACCAAAACAACAGTGCCAAACCGCTTACACAGCAGGTTTATTTCAACCTATAACAAAACATACCCCACTGTCTGATTATAGGACACCGAGTGTCTGATAACTGTGTGTTGACTGTCTGATATTGAGAGTGTGCAGAAAGGAAGACTGACCATCGTAGGTGACGTAGGGAACCTGGAAGCCCTTGCCGCTGTTACCCTCGTTGGACTTGAACTGAATCCAAAGTTTACGGGAGCGGGAGGTGAAGGCGATTGGACGCTCGTAAGTCTGACACGTCTCATAGGTTGTTATGGACGTGGGCTGGGCTAATGGAGAAAGGGAGGAGCCAAGTGAACCAGGACCAGAACCTGAGTGAAAGGAACTGACAGGGCTAACAGGCTCGCCAATTTACTTCACCAAACAACCAAATATTGTCTACAGCAAGCAACAGGACAGTTTCGTGGATGGGTCGCGGGAGCTAAACGTACAGCTCTTCCTCATGACGAGCACGTCACCACACTCATCCTCAATAGGGAGGAAGATCTCGGGCACGACGATGAGGATGCGTCTCTTGTTGGGGGGATTGATGGTCCAGACGCAATCCACATTAGATGGGTAGTCCCCAGGGTAGTTGGGGGACTCGATGTAGCCCATAAAGTCTCCTAGTTCACCCCCACACATTTGGTCTACGGGGAGGAAATAACCCAGTCACTTAGATTCAGGTGCAAATGTAGGACTGAAAGCAAAGTCCCACCCTTTAAATACACTCCAAGTGCGCTTACATTTGGGGTTTCTTAAAAAAGGAACCTTGTTCATAGAGAAGAGAGTTCAGCATTTAACTTATGGGAGCACACATAACACATGACACATTGGCTTACTCTTGCAGTGGGTCACATTGGTGGCCCCATCAAAGTCAGTGGTGGTGTTTCCAGGGCAGGTGATGCAATAGTTCTGCCCAAAGTCGGACTGGTAAGTGCCGGCCGGACACCGGATACAGCGGTGGGAGCTGGAGTTGTAGTGGTGTCCTGGAGCACAGTGGACTACCCACCACAGACAGGGAAAGAGAGAGAGAGAGAGAGAGAGAGAGAGAGAGAGAGAGAGAGAGAGAGAGAGAAAATTTAACCAGAAAAGGCAACAAAGATGTGAAATAGATGGGAAGAAAAGACAAAAACACTAGAACTGCTTGGTAAGGTGTGAAAGGGTCATATGCGCTGTTTTGGCGTGTTACCTTTGGCTTCACAGTCTCTGAAGGACGTGCTCCCAGTGTGTTTGGTCATGAGTCCACCCCCACAGGGGAAGCACAGAACCCGGCCCGGCTCCGGCTGGAATGTGCCGAGCGGGCACAACTGACATGGACGAAAGCCGTCGACAGAAAAATGACCAGGCGGGCACTGACCTACAACCAGAAACACAAGGGAAGGTCCTTTATCTGGAAATCTTGGTAATTCATATGTGTTCATTTTTTGCTCTTCTGTGTGAATGTTTGGATTATAGCACCGATGTATCCACAAGGGGGCATCAAAGGGGTCACATTTTTCTCTTCCCTATGCTTCCTGTGACTGAGAAATTTATATAGTATCATGAAATCAGTAGGGTTTTTTTTCCTGTATTGATTCTGCATTTCAATATTATTGATTTCCCTGGTGGATGTGCTGGGAGAAAGCTCATGTGCATTAATCAGTCTTTATAATCAATGTCTGGCATTACCATTACAAAGCAATTCATTGATTTGATTCACTGATACGTGTATTCACGCACACACGCACACACACCTCCGCACTCAGAGACGTTCTTGGCTCCGGTGATGCCCTGCGGCTCTGTGCTGGGGCAGGGTTCACAGGACAGCTGACCCTCCATGTCCTGATAGGTTCCCGGAGGACACTGCACACACTGCTCCTGCTCACCACTGAAGAAGGTCCCTGCACCGCAGCTGACTGGGACAGACACACACACACACACACACACACACACACACACACACACACACACACGCACGCACACGCATACACACAGACACACATACACACACTCACATACACACACACGCACACACACTCACGTACACACACACATACAGACACACACACACACTCACGTACACACACACACACACACACACACACACACACACACACACACACATGCACACACACAGTATACAGTCACAATCAAATGATCTGTAAAGCATTCTTTTCTAATATTCCTCATTCAGAAGCTGGATGACATGCTGCAACGCCACAGTGTTCAGCCGGGGCGCTCGTTTCCCAGAGTGCCTACCGCACTTGCTGTCCATGAGGACCTGTCCGGTGCTGCAGGACTCGGCGGCGTCCGGCTGGAGTGCGGCGCGCTGAGCCACCTCGTACGCCGTGCCCGAGAACTGGATGTAGAACTGCTGCTTGTTGATGGACTTCCTCAGGGTGCGCAGAGTGTTCTGAAGCCTCTGTTTCACCCTCTCCCGCACGCAGTTCACGTCGCACGATTCTGACACACACACAAACACACACACACACACACACTCACTCCTGTTACATTTACGTGGGTACTGAATGTGTGTGGTAGCATGACAGGTTTGGTCATTGGTAATGTTGCCTACACACACACGCACACACACACATGCACACAAACACACACACACGTGCACACACACGCGCACACACACGCGCACACACACGCGCACACACACACACACACACACACACACACCTGAAGCTTCCTCCTCCTTCATCTCCATCTCGAACTCGGCAGTGATTTGCGAGACCTCTTTAGATGGAGACTTCCGGCCCCGCCGACGCTTTTTGGACGACTCACACTTCAGATTTACAAATGTCACCTGACAGTCCTCTGTGCAGGGGAACTGACCTCCTGAAGAGGGGAGAGAGGAGCAGAGAAGCAGAGGGGAGGAGCATAAAGAGGACAGGGGAGGGAGGAGGATGGAGAGAGAAGGACAAAGAGGGGGGAGGAAGAGAGAAAGCGAAGGATGAGGTAAAGCATGAGGAGAATGAGAGTGAGAGCAGAGAAGGGAGCAGGGGGCAGATACGGGTGGAGGAGGGAGCAGGGGGTAGTTACGGGCGGAGGAGGGAGCAGGGGGCAGTTACGGGTGGAGGAGGGAGCAGGGGGTAGTTACGGGCAGAGGAGGGAGTAGGGGGCAGTTACGGGTGGAGGAGGGAGCAGGGGGTAGTTACGGGCGGAGGAGGGAGCAGGGGGCAGTTACGGGTGGAGGAGGGAGCAGGGGGTAGTTACGGGCGGAGGAGGGAGCAGGGGGCAGTTACGGGTGGAGGAGGGAGCAGGGGGCAGTTACGGGTGGAGGAGGGAGCAGGGGGCAGTTACGGGCGGAGGAGGGAGCAGGGGGCAGTTACGGGTGGAGGAGGGAGCAGGGGGCAGTTACGGGTGGAGGAGGGAGCAGGGGGTGGTTACAGGCGGATCATTACTAAGCTACGATCCAGGAGGGCTTATTAAAGCAACACGGTGTTCTGTCCTGGGCATGACTCACCCTGAAGGCTCTGCTTGGCCACATCTCGATGCTTCTCCTTGTTACGTGGCCTCAGGTGACACTTGGCGTCCTTGATCTTAAACCGTGTCTTCTGTTTGATGGGCTGAGCCAATGTTTCTGGGGTGGAGGAGAGAGGTGGAGCCACACGTTCACACTCACACTTTAACTGAAACATTACAACTGAACCACAAGCACACAACCGCTCCATCTGTTCTGTGAACAAAATAGTGAATAAACACCAAAGAATTTCAGCCGTGAAGGTCTTGGTAAATATACAGTAAGAGGGCAGAGACAGAAAAGCACAGAATGGGGGGGTCAAATAAAGGGAGAAGGGTGGAGAGACATCTGGAGGCATTCTACAACATTTTTGGGGTTGAGAGTGATGTTTGGGACAATGAGGAATATAGAAGGTCAAGCCTATCCACACTGCACTCTCTCAATCCCTCGTGGACATACACATATGAACACACGCGCACACACGCACACACACGCGTGCGCATGCACGCATGAACACACACACACACACACACATGCACACTTACACACACATGCACACTTACACACACATGCGCACACACACACATACACAAACACACATGCACATACATACACACACATGCATGCAGGCACACACACATGCATGCAGGCATACACACATGCATGCACACACGCACACACACATACGTGTGACCTGTGTGTGAACTGCGTGTGCATGTGCAGTCTCTCCGGGGCCTTCTGAGTCCGGTCTGCGTATATCACTTCTGTCAGTTAGTGTCAATTAGATTCAAACTACAGGTCCTCTGTGGTCTGACACGCGTGTTTGTGTGTGTATGTGTGTGTGTGTGTGTGTGTGTGTGTGTGTGTGTGTGTGTGTGTGTGTGCGTGCGGCTCTGGCTCACTGAACATCAACTTGTGTTCCAAAACCTACAGAAAACACCTGACTGGAAAATCTGGAATTCAGCAAACAGGAGAAAATGAAGCTTACAGCACTTATAATGGTCTATTAGAGAATGAGAGAGAGAGAGAGAGAGAGAGAGAGAGTGTGTGTGTGTGTGTGTGTGTGTGTGTGTGTGTTTTCATTGCATTACCCCTGAGATTACTCACTACACCTCTACACATTTCAGCTATACCCCCTCACTCAAGCTTCCATCCTCAATAAATAGGTGAGACTGTGCAGAACCTCAGAGAGGCAGCATGAACAACAGAGAGATGGAGATGACAGAGAGAGTGGGTGGAAAGAGAGGGGGCGGGGCTTACCTGTACAGCACTGTAGAGAGGGGCGGGGCTTAACTGTACAGTGCTGTAGAGAGGGGGCGGGGCTTATTTGTACAACACTGTAGAGAGGGGGCGGGGAGAGGGAGGGGGCAGGGCTTACCTGTACAGCTCTGTAGAGAGCGGGCAGGGCTTACCTGTACAGCTCTGTTGAGAGAGGGTGGGGTTTAACTGTACAATGTTGTAGAGAGGGGGAGGGGCTTACCTGTACAGCGCTGTAGAGAGGGGGCGGGGCTTACCTGTACAGCGCTGTAGAGAGGGGGTGGGGCTTACCTGTACAGCGCTGTAAAGAGGGGGTGGGGCTTACCTGTACAGCACTGTAGAGAGGGGGCAGGGCTTAACTGTACAGTGCTTTAGAGAGGGGGCGGGGCTTACCTGTACAGCACTGTAGAGAGGGGGCAGGGCTTAACTGTACAGCACTGCAGAGAGGGGGCGGGGCTTAACTGTACAGTGCTGTAGAGAGGGGGCGGGGAGAAGGAGGGGGTAGGGCTTACCTGTACAGCTCTGCAGAGAGGGGGCGGGGCTTACCTGTGCAGCTCTGTAGAGAGGGGGAGGTAGATGTAGTGTTCCTTTTTGGTGCTGATGTGCCTGATTGGACTGGTACTCCACAGCTCAGAGAGTAGCTGTTTTCTGAATCTACACACACACACACACACACACACACACACACACAAACACACACACAATAGAGTCTGCGTCTAAAGTTATGTGTGGCCTCGCAGGTTATGTGTGGGCAGTGTTGGCTCAGTGGTTAAGGTACTGGACAATTAGTCAGAAGCTTGCTGATTCAAACCCTACCACCAAGTTGCCTCTGTTGGGCCCCTGAGCAAGGTCCTTAACCCTCAAGTTGTACTCAGTCATAATTGTAAGTTACTTTGGACAAACGTGTCAGGTAAATGTAATGTGTGCTTCTATGAGCATGTATGTGAAAAGCAGAGGCTGGTTGTCAGAATGATAAAGTGCAGTGAGGCTGTGTAGATAGAGCCACTGGCCTGCGTTTAGTCTGACCACAAATTGTCCAGTGGCAGGCTGAGTATTTCTGTTGGCCTGCCACTGCATGCAGGGGCGTTCAGGATTAAAAGAAGGTTTATATGGTCCTAGCACTCACTGTGTGAACCCAAAGAGACTAGTAATGCACTCCCTCACACTCACTAGCATGAGCATGCTCACAGACACGCATACACACATGCACATAGGTAAATACATGTACTTAAATATTACATACAGAGTCCCAATGGTTCCTAAAGGACATATGGGATTAAAGAAGATTTACACTGTTTTATTACCTATTTAAAAAACACACACACACACACACTGAGACGGGGCATAAAAAGTAGATATAGAGAAGATGACAGAGTGACTGGGATTTTGGAAGCCCCGCTCTGTTCTCACCCTTTTTCTCTAGAAAGGTATAAAAGCAAATATTTCACTTGGTGTTTAGAAGCCATCCATCAGGCTCATGTGCGCAACGGCCAGCGCAAACGCGGCAGGGAGTTTGTGCAAAGCCCTGTGAGCAGGACTGCGTTACGGAATGCAAGTGCTCTAGAGCTGCGCTCCCTGATTCGCCACCGCAAAAACAGAACACCATCCAAGACTGCTATCCTTCAGAGCCGAGAGGGTCAATCCGACCCACTTAGAGATCAGCACAAAATGGCTTGCTGGGATTCTAGGACACATTCATATAAAATGGCATGTAGAAAACCAACTTGCATCACAGACAAATCGAGTATTACTGGACTGATGTCTGTAGAACGCAAGCTATACGGCTGAGTAATGCAGTTTGACAATAACTTTTGAAGGCGTGCAGGCTCCCGATTATAGTGCTAGCTCCACGGGTGTGTTTGCTGGAACCAGGAAAGTTTGTTTGGCTTG
>NC_137507.1:9305000-9310000 GCF_041902795.1 Electrophorus electricus
GGCCTTGGCTGGCTCCACAGCCCAGCTGTGTTTGGCACTGGAAAGACAGCACTACAAGCACTTGTGGATCTACCTTTGAAAAAATATGACGACCTAACAGCGTTGACCGTGGTCCTCCAACGACATCTCTGGTAATTCCCAGTGGCTTTATCAGTCAGGCTCCAGGAGAGGTAGGGACTGAAGGTAACATGAACAAGCAAGCTCGCAGTGGAGCTGAGCATGATGGTTTGGAAGGCATACCCAACACTCGAGAAGGCTGCGCAGGAAGCGGTACGGCTGGAACACTGAACGCACTGCTGCCGGAAGAGCCAAGATGGCACTTGCAGACGTGGCCAGAAATCAGGATTCCTGACATGTATGTGCTCCTGATGTTGAGTTCAGCGCTGGCGAACACTAAACAAAGCCTGCAAAATCCATGATGCTTGGTCATACTACAAGGCAGGATGGGTTAATGAAATTAAGGTGACCAGGACACCAGTAGATATTCTGGTTTTATGTAGACAGGTTTGCACAAATATTTTATTTTATTGCAACTTTTACTTGGAAAACTAAGTTAGCCAGGTCTACTTTATTTGTATTTTGTGCAACTAAAACAACCTCTCCCCTGATGGTATCATCAAATATATTATAAAATATAAATTCTTGTGGTCATCATGATCTTTAATGTTTCTCCATCCCAAGTATAACTTCCAATTCTACAAAGTTATCTGGCTATCTGTATAAACTGGGTTTGTCTTGCTAGTGAACACGGTCTTCTCTTTTAGCTTTTGGTGGTTTGTAAAAAGATCACTCCAAATTCTTGCTGATTATGTTTGTACAGGCAATCGCACAAGAGCTCATTCTTTTTTTACTTCCTCCGTGCCACTCAGTGGGTGTAACCACGGTGAAGCTCACCAGCTGTGATGTCACATGCATACAGTCCGGATGTTCCGGAACGTTTGCCTTTCCTGCAGACTTGCAGGATCACCTCATCCTTGATGTTCCATTGCCTCATTTTTAACAATTTGAGCTCTGTCTCATGGCAAACAAATCAGGGATGGAATGGGACTCTTCCACATTGCAGGTAGATCTTTCAATAAAGCATCTGAGAGAACTTCTCCCCACTGGTGGCTCCATATAATGTCTCAGCAGAAGTCGCATAAGACGACGCTGTCAATTCTCAAAGACAACAGAGCCACTTCTCAATGTTGCTAGTAGGAGTCAAACCTACACAGGGAGACCCCACTGGATGTTATGTCCATTGCCTTAAACTCTCACATCACAGCTTGGTGATACAATAGCTGCTTCAGGTTCAATTTCAAGGAATTCTTCAAGAATCATTGAGCTTGAGGAGGACATGACATGCTGAGCAGAACCCAAGCAAGTGGCATCGGAGTGATTGGTGTGCTGGTCGTGCGGCAAGAGGGCATACCACATGGGTCAATGGTGCAAACCTGAGTTGGCAGGAGACAGGAGTGAGGCTGCCCGAGATCGTCTGGAAAGATTAACCTCAGATATGAGGATCGGTTTCCACCATAACCTTGAGTTGAGGGCCCATTCCCACGGAACGATGAGGCCATGGAGTGCCTCACCAGCTCTGGATGGTTCAGCTTGCTCAGGCTATTGAGGGGATATTTGCAAGTGATTCTCACCCTAGATGCCACAGAGGAGAGACCATTTCCACTGGACACAGGGCTATGGCAGTTCATGGTGATGGCATTTGGTCTATAAAATGCCCCAGCCACATTTGAGCATTTAATGGAGCAAATGCTTGTCCACGTCCCCAAAGATCAATGCATCGTCCGAGATGATGTACTGCTCCACACTTCCAATTTCATTGGAAGACTTGCAAGCCTGGAGCAAATCTTCCAACTCAGCAAACACCAGAACAGTCTGGCTGCAACCTCCTTGAGCAGTGTGTGAGCTTCCTGAGACAGGGAGACAGATCCTGTGAAGCCCTGTGGAGTTTCCTGGGTCTGGGATCATGCTACTGGGGTTTCGCGTCCATGGTAGATCCTGGGCCCCTTTACCACTCAGCACTCACCACTCAGCTCACTATCATCACCGCACAACACCACTAGGACCATCATCTCCTTGGACCGTGACTGGAACTCCCTCCACCTACTACTGGTTCTGCTGGCGTATGGTTCTGCCATGCAGGAGTGAACCAGATACACTCCAGTTCTTCTGACATTCTCAGCCATCTTGTGTTCACCTGTCCGCTGGGGTCAAAGAGGGACAGAACGCCCAGAGTGAGGGCTCGCCTAGTTTTGCCACTGTCTCCATGGGATGGACCCGCTCACCAGGAATCACCAGGGCAACGGAAAGGCCAGAAACGAGCCTCTGACGCAGATGTGCAGGGACAGCCACTCTATTCAGGGAAACAAGTGTGGCTGTACAACCCACGACACTGGAAGGTATGCTGCCCAACTTCAGTCACCCCAAGAGGGTCTCTGGATCATGTGTGGTGACCACCACTGGACTTGGTGAGTTGACCAATGAGAGAGCAGAGAGGCACATGGAAAGGACTCCTGGAATGCCAAGCACGTCTCCACATACTTATCTTAAATTTCGTAGTTTAAAGTTAGATAGTTAAGGGGGATTGTGTGTACAGTCATGGCCAAAGGTATTGAGACTAGCACATATTTTGGTTTTCACAAAGTTTGCTGCTTCAGTTTTTACGGTGGCAATTTAGATTGTGAAGAGTGATCGGACGAATTGCAATTAAATGCAAAGTCATTCCTTGCCATGAAAATGATCTTAATCACAAAAATGACTGCATTCCAGCCACTGTATTCCAGCCTTGCCATAAAATGGTCTGCTAACATCATTTCAGTGATCTTCTTGTTGCATTGCATCAAAAGGGCTTCATAGGCAAGGACATTGCTACTTGTAAGACATCACCTAAATCAACCATTTATCGAATCATCAAGAACTGCAAGGAGAAGGCTTCAGGGCGCCCAAGAAAGTCCAGCAAGCGCCAGAACCATCTCCTAAAGAGGATGCAGGTATGGGATCGGGTCACCACCAGTGCAGAGCTTGCTCAGGAATGGCAGAAGGCAGGTGTGAGTGCATCTGCACTCAGAGTGAGGCGAAGGCTTTTGGAGGATGGTTTGTTGTCAAGAAGGGCAGCAAAGAAGCCACTTCTCTCCAAGAAAAACATCGAGGACAGACTGACATTCTGCAGGAAGTGTAGGGATTGGACTGCAGAGGACTGGGGTAGTTATTTTCTCTGAAGTGCCTTTCACATGGCTGACTTTCTGATGCAGAGCTACAAACTTGGAAGCCTGAATCACTTACACGCGCACACACACACTGATATCCGGCATATCCTCTTAATTGTCAGCCACTCCTAGTCAATGTCTCTCTCTCTCTCTCTCTCTCTCTCTCTCTCTCTCTCTCTCTCTCTCTCTCTCTCGCTCTCCTTCACTGTTAGCTGCTGTCTCATTTTTATTTTTCCTTTCTTTACTCGTCCTGTCCTTGTGCTCTTCTGCCTCAGGGCCACTGGGGGCCTCCCCACACTTTGCTCGCCAAAGACGAGAAAGGAGGGCAGGGGGAGAAGGCAGTAAAAGTCACGAACCGAGAGCGGGAGGAGACAAGAGAGACCGCAGTATCCAGGAGAACTACGACGGTGATCTTACACACCACAGGCCTTTCCTGATTGGTGCCCTAATCGATGCAAACTGCTGGAAATATGAGGAGAGAGAAGAATTGGTCCATAATAACCTTCTTCACCTCCTTTGAGAAGGCCAGATCACCTAGCATACAGCTCCCACTGGCTAAGCTGGTATGGCTAACCTGAGGTGCTGTGTAAAGGAATCCTTCACTCAAAAATGCAGACAGTGAGCAGACAGTGAAGGGCATGCAGACAGGGTCATGTCCATCATCACTGGCTTTACTGGTAGACATCTTATCATTTTGGGCTCGTCAATAGGCACTGACTGCTTTGTTACCAATATCTTGCCATTAACTATAGAGAGTGACAGTACGCCAATACTCTACATAAGAGAGTACTCCAGTACCTAAGGTAAGATAGCAGAAGTACTCCCTTAACATTTACAGTACTCTAACATTTTTTGTACTTATTATTTTACACTTTTAGAAACCTGGTGATTTTTACTGCAATGCAGTTAAAAGAGGTGAACCCGACTAGTTTCTATAGTATTCATAGAGTGTGTATATCATGAGTGGGTGAGAGAGATTTACTATGAATTCAATGATTACATTTATTTTTGGTTCTCAGGTAAAATTAAGTGACAAAATCATCTCACCCAGATTACACTGTTACAAGAATTTTCTTGTGTACAATACCACATAAATGTAATCCTTTAGATTATCCAAATCTGTTTTATGTTTTACTTCAGTAAATTATAGCACAGGTCTTTTCATGCTTAAGGGTATTTTTGAATGTCTGATCTTCATTTTAACAGTGCAATATTACATTATTTCTGCTTTTTCTCAAGTGAAGGACTTGTGCACTCCTCTTAACCCGGACTATACTTAATCATTGAACTTCCACTTTAACCTGTCAGAGGTCAGTTAGAGCCCAATAATATTGACTGATCAGAGATCAGCCAAATCGGTGCTAAGAGGTCATGTACTCTCTCTGTGACCCTAAGGGGTGTAGTTCATCAGTTCTGACAGTACATTTCCTATATACCTG
This sequence comes from Electrophorus electricus, assembly GCF_041902795.1. Lineage (NCBI taxonomy): Eukaryota > Metazoa > Chordata > Actinopteri > Gymnotiformes > Gymnotidae > Electrophorus > Electrophorus electricus. The sequence continues at coordinate 9,309,643 of NC_137507.1, forward strand.
TCGGGCTTTACCTGTGCGGAATGTCAGCGCAGTCAGTGATCATTCTGAAAGACTCCGAACGGGAAAGATCGGAGTCAACGATAGCAGATATGGAAAGGTACCAGTATGGCAGGATTCTACCAAACTGAAATAAAAATCTCGGATCTCAGAATGTCATTACTTGCACGTTTTACATGCCCGGTTATTTACATATTTTTCTTACGGAACAGAAGGTGCATAACATATTTCACCTGAATTTAAATTCCTGTTTTGCTTATCGAGCCACAAAGGGGGTTAAAGTCACTGCCAGCTAGCAGTGACAATTGTGCATGCGGTCATAAAGAATTTCAATTAAAGCCTGTTCATATTATATTAATAA
>NC_137507.1:9315000-9327500 GCF_041902795.1 Electrophorus electricus
AAAAGAGAATCCGAAATGTAAAGAAGATCTCAAAAATCTCAAAAGTGTTCACTCCGTATTTGGCTAATTGGGAAGGATTACTGGATAACCAGAGGCATAGTACAAGTAAATCTGGTCTGCTAGAAAAATCATTAAAAAGAGCATTTGAAAATGCTTCTACACATATTAAACCTTAACCCTAGTGTGTTGATGTTCAAATGGACAGGAGTCAGTCTGCTCCAACAAATGTTCAGATAATACTGTTCGGCTCCTCAGAGGGTTCCACGTTTTGGCCCATAACCATGTTTGTAATACAAATAATAACGTACCAAGGAAGTCATTTAGTAGGAAAACATTTCTGTAAAAACAAGATGTTCCGTTGACATGGTTCATACTTCTCTACGGGGTCGAGATTAAACACATTTAGACTGGAATAAGTTTCCATCTCGGCAGGCCAGAGCGTGCATGCTGCCTTAATGCAGGGTGGAGGCTAAGAACCCAATAAATGGTATGAGGGCCGTTATTATCTGCTGGTCCTCTGGTCACAGAGAGATGTTTGCTTGCCGTCATGATGGCGCTAATTTATTTCCAGAATACGTAGTGTTGATAAAGCATTGTCCAGGGACCCTGGGGCAAAACCCAGACTGAACCTGGGAACCAGGAAGGAGGCGAGTAAAGAGTGAGTAAGCAGGACAGATCAGCATGGCAGTTTGGTTCAAAAATCCCTCCAAAGTTTTCTAGAATTTAATGATTTATGCCGACGACCCCGTTATCCGCAGCTAACGCTACAGGCGATTCTACTGCACACACGTTCTGTAACAGCTGGTCCCACAAAGCCTGGGTGTCTAACTGTTCCCAAGGCAAATTCACACACACAGACACACACTCACACACACACCATAGATAAAAAAAAAGAAAGCATGTAATATGCCAACACATACATAGTTTGTTTCCCTTAATAAATCCCAGTTTTGAACAATTAAGTGCATGAATGGAGAAAGCCATAAAAATACCCGAAACCCAAGAGGTGTGATAAAGTGTAAAATATGTATTCTACAAAAGTGGGCAAAGCTTCCTGACTGATGGCCGCGTGTGGTTTTTTTTTATAACTGTGCGCTGAAAGATGGATATTCCTCAGCCCTGTTTGTGTGACAGGAGTCCTTCTGGCTCAGAGCAGCACAACCCTGCTGAGGCTCCCGAACTGAGCAAATTCGTCCCCCACACAGACTGACTTCACTCGAATGCTAAAGGACATGCAACTGTTAGAAATCCAGAAAAAAGGTTACTCTGGTCTCGGCAAATGTTTTAAAAAACGTTTCTAACACTAAAGTAGATTCGGTGGTAATCTGAACTTGGTAGTTTAATTGTTAAATATTTTGGACGTTCTGAGGCCTTCTGAGGGTGCAGAGAAGCCTACCAGTGTTTGTCTGGCCCTGAGCATTTTCTCAGTCAAGGTGCTGCTTTGGGGAAAGCTGGCCCTGGTCAGCAACACCCTGAGGTGGACCGTTTGTTTAGGTCAAAACGGCAGCTCTGCACAACCTCACCACATGTGCCCCACACATGACTGTTTGTGTGTGTGTGTGTGTGTGTGTGTGTATGTGTGTGTTTGCGCACAGATGTATGCACATTTTTCACTTCCATGCACAGAATTAACAGGTCTATGAAGTGCTTTGAATGTTTCGGCCAAACTGGTCAATCTTCTGTCCACACTGAGAATCTGTGCAGTCTGAATTTAAAGCTTTGGGTTCAACAATTTTGGTGTTATTTTCCCTGTCCTATTATGGAAACACATTTGATGCTGGATTCAACACTTTCATACAATTTCTATTAATAGCCGTCCAGGTCGACCCTTAACCATCCTAACAAAAACTTCCACTTAGCCTTCAGTCTAGGGAGTAGGGAGAAGGGAGTAGGGAGTAGGGAGTAGTGAGTAGGGAGAAGGGAGTAGGGAGTAGGGAGAAGGGAGTAGGGAGAAGGGAGTAGGGAGTAGGGAGAAGGGAGAAGGGAGTAGGGAGTAGGGAGAAGGCATTAGGGAGTAGGGAGAAGGGAGTAGGGAGTAGGGAGTATGGAGTAGGGAGTAGGGAGAAGGGAGTAGGGAGTATGGAGTAGGGAGTAGGGAGTAGGGAGAAGGGAGTAGGGAGTAGGGAGAAGGGAGTAGGGAGAAGGGAGTAGGGAGTAGGGAGAAGGGAGAAGGGAGTAGGGAGTAGGGAGAAGGCATTAGGGAGTAGGGAGAAGGGAGTAGGGAGTAGGGAGTATGGAGTAGGGAGTAGGGAGTAGGGAGAAGGCATTAGGGAGTGATCTGCAATTCTGAATATTATCTTCATCATGACTGTATCTAGATTTGTAATGCATTCCCCAGTATTCTATTTTGGACTTTATTGTAATATTTTTCACCTCTCACTTATGTTGATGTTGAAGGGATTTACTTATATTATCTTTAGTGGTTTCTGCAAAAACTTCACGTACATAAAAAAGACAAACACTAGCAATAACATAAAAACCATTTCAGGTTACCTGCAAACAGTGTTTACTTTATAAAAAACCTTTTTCTGTAGAGTAGATTTGAACCATGTCATTTTCAAAATTGCCCATCACTAATGCGACTTACTTCCTTGGTGTATGACCTGCTGTCATTCTGCTTCCCTGAGGTTTCCAATAATAGAAAAACATATAGAAAACTATGTTTAGATGACATGTCCGAGGCATTAATACTACAATCCACCCATCCCTTTTGGAATATGCTTGACACTAATTAAAAAGATCTTACCTGAATGCATAAAGACAAAGCCCCACCTCCTCACTCTTTCTCTATCTCTAACACTGGTGCTGAGTTTCCCGTGCGATGTGCCAGTATTGGTTGCATCCTGGTGCTATTGGCCACAGCTGTGACAGCAGAGCAACTGAGTCGGGAACGCTGAGTGTCAAATCTAACACACTCCTGAGGCACCACACTGCTCCACACACGCACGCACGCACGCGCACGCACGCACGCACGCACATATCCTAAAACATCCTACTGTGTAAAGCTGTCATAACCACCATATTTGTGATAAACTCACAATATAAACATGACCAGGCAACCAATGAAAGCGCATATAAAACTGAGGATGTCACTGACACCCACTCGACCTCTTGATGATCTGGACTGGGGTTCATGAAGAACTTCCGAGCAGCACAGCTGATCTACATTCAGTTTTTTTTTTGTCTTAAAGATCATCAAAACAACAATATTCATCTGATCCCAGATTCGCTGCAAGTCTGAACTTTATCATGGAAACACAGGAATCTTGTTTTCTAGAAACATCCCTGCTGAGTAACAGGAATGACCAGAGAAGACATGAAATGACGAGTCAGAGTAAGCTGACTGACATTGGGCCCTTAGTGAAACGTGAGTTTAAAGGACCATAAAAGTCGTTTAAGGAATTTGGCAAATTCACAATTTCTTTGTTGGTGTTTAGTAAAAATGTTCATTTCACATAGATAAGGATGTCTATATTTTTTAAAAGTATGGTTTCCAAGTTGAAGAGGGGTATTACCTGAGACCCGTTTAAAAATCACAAAGAAAAAAATCTGGGTAGGAAAAAGAATAAAATTCAAACATGACTTCAAACACGAGTGACAAAAAAAAAAACAGAGACAGCAATCCAGGGTGAAGTGTTTCCACTTAATCTAAATACATTACGATCTGCCCATAGTGCCCATCTGCACTGGCCTAGAAGGATACCTGTTTTGAAATGAAAGGTGAAAGTTATACATCGGTGAAATGGCGAGGGAGGAAGGAAGGGGTTAAAAAACACTGGAGTGAAACCTCCGCAGGAGGACTGGTTACGGGTCAGCCCATCTCTCCTACAGGGGAAGAAAATGTGACATGAAGTAATATTATTAGGGAAGAGAGAGAAAGGTAGATAGTAACAGGGCTGGAGGAAGAGACACTGTCTTCCTGTCACATGATGTCAGATGCTTGTCTGATGTAGCACGTACAGGAGAGGCCTGCTAAGTCTGGATTTAATATAATGCAATTTGGTTTGATCCAGTTTGCCTCAGTTCGATAAAATCAGATTATAAGTGATTAGCATTAGACCAGCTGACCATTAGACCATTTGAAGTGGTGACATTTGACTGCACCTGACAGATAATGTGGGTTTTATTATGTACTGCGAGAACAGAGCTTTTGAGTAGAGAGAGGGAACCGTGAGGAAGAATTTAGCCCCAAAAGGGAAAAATATAGCCAAATCTCCTTTAGTGCTGAAGCTCCTACTAAACAATGCAAAGTAGATAGAATCCATACACTAAAACCTTCACAGAATACAGGAAAAATTCTACAGGCATTTTTAAAATCAGAGTCTGACACCTAGCCTAGATCATACCCGCGACACAGTCAAACAAGCACCTCCAATACTGCAATTCATTTTCTAATGCTTTATTAAATATCCTCTCATTTCTCTGCTCATTTCAGTAAGAGGTATTGTGCATTATGGTATTCGTTCCGTGTTTTCATAACAAGTTAATCACAACTGTTAATGGCTAGCAGTGTTGACTGCCTGTGTTATCTTTTCTCACTCAGGGGGAGCTTTACGGTAGTAACAGTCAGGCGTCAGTTGAGACAAGGCTGCTAAAGACCATGTCAAGAGAATACAGGGGCATTAAAATACCTCCACTTCAATGCAGAAAAATTCTGGACATGATATAGGAAAGCCCAGGCTGTGTCCCAATCCAAGGCTGCATGCTGACATGAGCACTATGACCTTCAGTGACCTTCATGAAAAAGCACGTTACACAAGTAGCCTCCTTATATTTTCCCTGTCTAAGAAGGTGTAGGTAAAGGCATGGCCAACCTTGGGTGGTCTAAGGGCGAGAACACCTATTAAACACTTTATCAAAGGATAGCCTGAATGAAGAGGAAAGTACTTGAGTGTCAGGAGAATGACGAGAACTTTTTCTTTTTTACAAAGAAAGGTAGTGAGAAAGAATGCGTCTCCTGTACAACAAGTGCTTTCGTCTTCTTTAGCAAGTTCTCATACCGCAGCGGGAATGGCATGGGAGCTGTCAGAAGTGATCGGACAAAAAAGAAAGACAAAAGCAAGAAAAGGAAGTTTCATTACTGCTCTTATGAAAGGCAACAGAGGAGTGTCGGAAGCAGCTCGGGAATGAAGGAACCCTGTCGTGTTTAGAGGACCTATTCTCTGGCTTTGACAGACACAGGAACACCAGAAACAACCAGGAACGTTCAAGGATGGTTGGGGCAGGGGTGGGCAGGGGTGGGGAGCGGTGGGGTGGGGTGGGGTGGGGGCGGCAGACTCAAAACAAATAAAAGGCCAGAAGGAAATAAAGGGTAGCCGGGGAAATAAGCACAGGCGTCATTGCAACACAGAGAGAGAGAGGAAGAAAGGAGTTACCCATAAGCAGACGACGCTTCACCCTCCTGTCCACATCAGCTACTGACGTGGTATTGAACTCAGAGCTCTCAATTGCAGCCTCATCCTCCTCTAAAACACAAGTGACAGAGGACAAACAGGGAGCAGTAGGTTAATTAGAAGCCTAATGTCCTTCGCCCCGCAAAGGCAGCCTTGCCGCAGACCGCCCCGGCCTCGGGCCCACAGGGAGCAGGCCAGGCCGGCCTGCTCGCGGTGGCCTCCGCTCGGGTGCCCGGTCTCAGACCGCCTGACCCTCTTGGCGTTTGAGCACGAACCAAAGCCAAGAAGCCAAAAAGCTGCGAAAGAGCGCCAATAAACCCCGTTAGAGTGTTAATAAAATAAACGAATAGATAAATAAAGAGTATCAAATCAGACTCTCTCCCAAGAAGAGATCGGTCTCATGTTCATGAGAAATGGGAGGAAGGACATACAGAGGCTTACACTGCAAAAACCGTAAACGGGACGTTGGGTAAGAGGGGGGGTCCCGGGAGGGGCTCTCGGGAGGGGGTCTCGGGAGGGGGTGAGGGGGGGGTTCACATTGACATTTGATGTTGCCGTTGTAGTCTTCCATATCAAACGACTACTCAGTTACCGCAGTGACAGAGAGGAGACAGAGAGGAGGAGAAAGAGAGGGAGAGAGGAAGAGAGGGAGAGAAAGCTGGAGTGGGCGATGACACACGCTGAGGACAAACTGCATGACTGGAGGATGACGAGAGGACGGCAAGAAAGGACGGAGCACTCCAGGCCGTTTGTTAGGCACCGTACGCGCACACGCTGGAGGAGGAACAGAATGACACAGGGAAAGGGGAGGGGGGATGACATGACACAGAGCGAAGTGCCGTCTCATGGCCGCGAACCATAAGCGGGACCTGTGGTGGGTGTTGGGAGTGTGAAGGAGCATGCAGGAAAGGAAACAGGGACATGTGGATGACAGACGTCTGGGGGCAGTGCTGGTTGCCTGTTTGTCTATGGAACACATCACAACTGGCTTGGACAGTCAAGTCAATGCAGGGAACTAGGTTCAGAGAGAAGGGGGGGGCGGGGCCGGGGGCGGGGCTACGGCCAGGCTTGTATGGGTTACTGTGGCTGGTTAATGAGCATGCAGATACGCCAGCGGGAGGCTGGCGTTAGAGTCAGAAGGGTTGAGCGAATCGGGATGAGCAGGGAGGAGGGCAGTTCAGAAGATGGGCCAATCAGCACAACAAAGGGAGTGGGGTCTGCTTTGATGCTGGGCACTTCTGGGTCATGAAAGTCTGCTCCGCCTCCAGTCTCGTACTGCTTATTATAAGTGGCAGTGTGCTATGGGTTGGGGAACACTTTACTTTACTGTGCACATACTAATGAAAGAATGTTTTGTATGGGCGTGTGTGTGTGTGTGTGTGTGTGTGTGTGTGTGCGTGCGTGCGTGCGTGCGTGTGTGTGTGTGTGTGTGTGTGTGTGTGTGTGTGTGCGCACATTTGTGCCCATTTATCTTGGATAGAACTGTGGGCTCAGATAGGAGAAGGGATACAAACACTCCAACATTGTCCATGAGCAACTGGGACTCATTTTTGATTGGCTCATGTAAAGGTGGCAACAAATCAGGGGCTTGAAGGGAGCACAAAATAACAGAAAAACCAAAACCAGAGAACAAAATACATTTACCTACTAACTCTATAATGAATGAGTAATAGGTGCACTACTGTAAAGGGCTCAGGGTTTACTACTTAGTTTTATAACAATACAGAAGGGAAGACGACAAAATTAAAAGGCGAGAAGAGATTTACACACATTTTCATGCAAGCGAATGAAAGCTTGTGTTGTTAGGGAGGAGAGGAAGTGGACGTATGAGCTAGTTAGGGAGAGGAGGATGTAGAGGGGAGAGAGAGAGAGAGAGAGAGAGAAAGAGGGGACATGCAATTGGCATGACAAGGCAGCAGTCTACATGGGGAAGGAGCGGCAGGTGGGTGTGAAGTGGAGTGGGGGCCATTTCTGTGTGATTTAGCCATGAGGTTGCAATATGACAGGTTTGGTGCATGCTTGTTTTTAAAGGTCAAGGATCAAGACAGGCCATTGGCTAGCTGCTTTAAGAAGGGGCGGTCAAGAATAGAGCTCATTTTGTTGATTGGCTAGACAGGGGGACATTACTTTTCTGATTGGTTCAGGGCACTAAGTCGATGCAGGCTGCAATTGAGATGTACGCTCGTGACCTTTTGGTTACAACGTCTTTTGCCTTTATTATGTGAGTCCGAATCACCCTTTAAACTGCAGACAAGACAGGCAATCAGTTACTTTCACCAGAGAAGTAGGAGGGACAGGAACAGGAAGAGCGAGGAGACCGCAAGAGACGTTGCGGAAGGGTTCTAGAGTGAGAGGCGAGAGCCACACAGCACAGCTACACACACCGACCACCACGAGGGTCTGGACAGACAAACACAGGTAGGAGGACAGGGAGGAGTAGAGAGATGGGGAGGACAGTCGCTACGCTCCTGGTCTCCGCGGCCGTTGCCTGTCGCTCCACGGCTGCTGTAAAGGAAGACTGCGATGAGCGGGACAGCAGGCGGTAGGACAGGACAGGATCCACTGGCTCCTCCAGAGAGGTCTGGGTGGTCCCGTACGGTTCTGCATGGTGAAACAGCACCATTCCAGTGTAGAGGAATCAGCAGGAATGACAACATACACACGTTCAGGAGTTTATTGCATTTGGGAAGAGTCTGATGAGATGCACAGAGGTATTTTTGTGTGTAAGAGAACACCGCAACGTCACAAGAGTAAGAGTTTATAATACATCCAATGGCAAAGCGAAAATCTTTCCAGAAATCAATTCATCACAGTTCATCACAGATCTGTTCATTTTCTCCTACGTTTCTGGACTCAGTGGAGAATTCAGTGGAAGATGAAGCTCTGGAAAGGCTGTTGCAGTGTGAAGCCCCTGAGGTGTCTGGGTGTTGGCACCAGGCAGACTGGTTCCACACCATGGGCGTATACACATGTCCTCTCTGATTGCGACAACAACGCAGACACATCCAAAAACAGCCTGGAGGTCCAAGTTGGAGGCGCGGTGTCCTTGTGAGCCCCACTATGGTCCAACGCCTAACGGGCACGTGACTGCGGACGGTACACGTCGCAAACACACGCCCTCCCGCTCGCTGAAACTTTCTACGCTCCCGTGCGTGCCCGGAGCGATGATACAAGGTCACCTTAAACGCGTTTGCGCTCTGAAAGCTCAATGAGGAGACGATGGGGACTCGTGGGAACAGCCAGTGTTAAAATTATAAAGATAAAGCAAGCGCATGTCCTGCTCAGACAGTTCTGGAAGCATCCTGCGACCTCTGCGTTGGCGCAGGAGACTCTCAAATAAAACAGACTCCGCCCTCCTGTCCAAACAAGGAACGAAGGCGCCACCAGGCAAAGAAAAACAAGCGTATAAAAAAAACCTTACCTGCATCCGTCCATTTGTTTTTCCAAAATCCCCCCCAAAAATACAGACACATAAAAACCCCTCTTCTTTTCCAAGGTTTTGCCGGTGAAGGAGGTGCTGCCCACATGGCGTATAAAGTTTTCCCATTTCGGTGGATATGGCAGGGCTCCATGGGCCAGCTGCTGGCCTTTGCTGCCATTATGAGGATGATGAATGTGTTTTGCGCTCAAGGCGTTCAGTGATGAAGTTTCCATCATCCAGCACATCTTCCCGCGCACACACACACGCACACACACACACACACACACACACGCGTGCACACACACACACACACACACAGTGCTACCTTTCTGCTCAACACCCAAACTCCATCTTTCTTTCCATACTACTCCTTCTCTCTACCTTTTGCAAAGGGTAGAGCAATGACAAAGTTATACATTCATTTCTTCCCCCTAATAGTATAACAAAGGCGTGTGTGTGTGTGTGTGTGTGTGTGTGTATAGAAAGAAAGACAGAGAGAGAAAGAGTGTGTCTATGTAAGTGTGCGCGTGGAAGAGATGAGAGAGAATGAGAGAAAGCAGGAGATGAATGACTGAATTAGTGTCTCCAGTCTTACTGCTCCAGCTTATGGGCTGTTCAGGCACCACACACTCTCCCAAACTCTGGCGTCATCACATTTATACTATGCGTACATAGAGACAGAAAGAAAGAAAGAAAGAAAGAAAGAAAGAAAGAAAGAAAGAAAAGGAGAGAGAAAGAGAGAGAGAGAAGGAGAGAGAGAGCAAGAGAGAGAGAGAGAGAGAGAGCAAGAGAGAGAGAGCAAGAGAGAGAGAGAGAGAGAGAGCAAGAGAGAGAGAGAGAGAGAGAGAGAGAGAGAGAGAGAGAGAGAGAGAGAGCGCTACGAGGCAGAGCACAGCTATGAGGTGAAGACAGTGTGACCCATGTGGCAAGGATGGGTGTTTGTGGGTCAGATGAGCTCTGTGTGTGGCAGATGATGGCAGGGATACAGAGGAGGGCTGTGGAGAGGGATCATGGTCGGGCCCAGCAAGAGGCAGGCTAGGAACCATCTAGGCCCGTGTGTTTAGCAGACAGTGATGGCTCAGCCTCGCTTTAGCAGCTAGAAGTTAGTGTGTCTGTGTGTGTGTGTGTATGTGCGTGTGTGCATGACTCACCAATGCAGGTCTTGAGGTCAGAGTGCAGGGCATATTTCTGGTGACAGCCACACAATGGTCCAACATCAGTGTCTTCACAAGTGTGCTGGCAACCTCCATTTCCATAGTTACACGTCACTGGTAATGCACAATGACTATGAGGCGGGCTTAAAACGGACAGACAGACACACTCTTCCACACACACACTCTCTCTCTCTAACAATAATAATAAAAACAGGCAGAATAACAATAACACACATCTATTTTAATAGATGTATTTATACATCTATTAATAGAAACTAGAACATGCTATTTGAAATCCTGCATCCTGTCTGGGTCGTAGGTCGGATTCTTGTGCAGTGTGAGGGAATGGCATATACTGTTTGAGTACAGTTCCTAGGCAGAATTCTGTAGCTTTTCCACCAGAAACTGCTCATAAAACTGCCGTACATATTGCCACTACTTAAACATTCATTTGTTTTATGTGTCATATAAATTGTGCAGATGTAAACTAATACAAGAACACTTCCTTAATCCATGCACACACACACACACACACACACACACACAGACACACACACACACACACTCATATACCCCTGATCCTCTTTAATTGAGGATATTAAAATGTTTCACAGTAGTTCACTCTTGAGACTTTCACTCTTGGAACACAGAGTGTTGCCAAACCAAAAGCTCCTTCGCTTTCTCGCTGCCTTGACTGATCCCTCATCTCTCCCTCCCTTCTTCTCTGCCTCACTCTCTCCCTGACTCTCTATCCTCCAGCCTGGTGTCTAGTGGACTGGTTCAGGTGAGTGTGTGTACACGTGATTGTGGAAGGACCACTTGTTTTAGGACCACCACTCATTATCTTTGTCTCAAAAAGTTTTCCAAAAAAAAAGTTTAAAACACCTGACCTGGCAAATCAGGTGTAAGGCGCAATCCAGCGTACCACAAATACCTCCAGCCGAACATGCTGAGAACATGTGAATAGACTCTAAAGACTAAATGATGAAATATTCTACTTGTGCACCAAATTTAAAAGACTTCTACTCTATTTAATTTAGCTTTTTTAGACATGATCTGTGTTCATTACCATATTTTTTAGTCTTCTTAAATTTGCTGACAAAATTAAAAGACCAGTAAAAATCTTTACATTTGAATCATTTTAGTTTTGTTTTTTTTCCTTTAAATGGCTCCAAACCTAGTTTGAAGTTTTCAAGACAATTTATATGCAGAGTTTGAAAACTCAAACTTTAGCACCCCAGAAACAAAAAGGCCAAGCTTACAAATTACATTTTACCCAGAAATCCCTTTATTTGTTCTGGACTAAAAGGGGAGAAAACTGTTTTGGATGGGGTAAAAATGTTAGAACTCCAGACATAATACATCCATTATCTCACTCGAAGTGCCAAAATTATTCAAGTGAAGCTGCTGTGTGACCACGTAAGTGAACTAGAATATCTGGGTGATTCTGCCAATATGGATTTCCACACCATAAAATAAAGGTTAAGTTCGTGATGTGATTTCAAGATGTGAAAGAGAAATTTGGACTGTTCTGATTATAGAGATGACCTAGATCATTTAAAATGTTTTGACATTCTGATTGGTTGGAGATGATCAAGCAGGAAGGTCAAAGGTCACACCAGTGTTTAGCGTGCTTATGGCCATGTCACTTATAGCTTTGCTGTTCACTTGCATTACATTCTTTTTGGCCAGAGGAGTCCCACTCGGCCCCGACACACCAAACTCATCTCTACTGTATGTGTATGTAGAGAAGGTAGAAAGAAACAAAAAAAGTGGAATATGAACGATGCTCAACCTCTCCAAACATAATAAAACTGATCTGCATGAGACCCGATATTAGCACGTGTAGATAACAATATTGTAAATGGGGTAGTTAAAAGAAATGCACATGTTGACTCCTGCACAGTTGGGTTACAGAGCAAAAAAGTGCAGTCATGCAAAAATCTCTGACTGAATGCTTCCTGTAACGGGTTTCCTTGAGACGGTGGACACTCAACCTTTTAAGGATTTGTGTCTGTTGCACTATTTGATGCATCAAGTACAGGTGTGTGGCCGGAGAGCTTGGATAAACAGTCATACCTGTCAATCAAACGTGACCTACAGGACTATGTCAGTAAGAAGGAGGACGGGACAGCATTCTGCTGATGGAGTGCGTACGCTCGAGCGGTACATACATCTGCAGTCCTGCTGGTTCTCGGCCAGTTCGAACCCCGGCCGGCACTCGCACGACACGCCACCTTTGGGAGTTTCCCTGCAGATATGGGCACAGCCGTGATCCTTGTTCATGCAGTTCATTCCGTCTGCAGGAATGGAGAGAGAGAGAGAGAGAGAGAGAGACAGAGAAAGGAAGAGGGGTATGTTCATTTACAGCTGAAAGGCGTGCATGTTCCCCAGTAGGCTCCTGAAGATGGACGTGTGATTTTTACGGGAGGTGTAAATTAGCTTAATGGCTCTGCCACAGGGCCCTTTATACCGCCAAAAAAAGCTCTGACATTACCAGTGACCCTTGCAACCTGACAAAAAGGATCTCTC
>NC_137507.1:9335000-9337500 GCF_041902795.1 Electrophorus electricus
GTGTGTGTGTGTTTGTGCGCGCGCGTGTATGCTCGCGTGTGTGTGTGTGTGTGTGTGCGTGTCTGTGTGTATGTGCGTGTGTGTTTGTGCATGTGTGTGTGCATGTGTGTGTGTGTGCGTGCGTGCATGTGTGTGTGTGTGTTTGTGCGCAGATGTGTGTGTGTGTGAGCGCGCACGCGTGTGTGTGCGCGTGCGTGCGTGTGTGTGTGTATGGGTGTGTAGCATGTTGATCAGTCCATCTGAACATTAGTAGGCTAACCACAAACACACTTTTCTAATTTGTTTACAGGCAAACACGCAAATATGTACACACAGACACACACACAAACATTCACATGAACACAAAGTTTTTCTTTCGAAGTAAAAATACTATACGCAGAGGTAAGCATTCACAGTTATGGACTTCCCAAAAGCAAACACGGAATATTTCCATTTCCATGTCCTTTACTCTTCTTCTCCCTCAAACCCTCACAGATTCTTCTATCCATTCTTCTATCTGTTCCTTCTTTTCTCCCTCTCACTCTCTTACTCTTAATCTTTCTGTAAGCTTCCTTTTCTCCATAAAGATGGGCAGGGCTTCCTGATTGACAGGGCAATATGGTCTCTGTTTATTTACTGGAAAACCGTCCACACAGTTTAATCAAAAGAGAGATACAGTTTGAGATAGTAAGAGAGAAAGGAAGCGATGTATAGGTGCAAGTGTGTGTGTGTGTGTGTGTGTGTGTGTGTGTGTGTGTGTGTGTGTGTGTGAGAGAGAGAAATGAAAGGGGTCATCTACTTGAAACATTCTGCACATCTTTGTGAGTGACATCACAGAAATTATTACAGCTCAGCCCATCAGCCCACTCTCATTTTTTTGTGTGTGTGTGTGTGTGCACGCGCATGTATGTGTGTGTGCGTGCATGTATGTGTGTGTGTGTGTGTGTGTGTGTGTGTGTGTGTGCGTGTGCATGCATGCGTGTGTGTGTGCATGTGTGTGTGTGCGTGCATGTATGTGTGTGTGTGTGTGTGTGTGCATGTGCATGCATGCGTGTGTGTGTGCATGTGTGTGTGTGCGTGCATGTGTGTGTGTGCATCCATGTGTGCGTGTGTGTGTGTATTTGATTCCAGCTCTTTAAGCCCTTTACCTACAAGCTGTTTGTTTGGCTGCATTATAAGGTCGTAACCTTTGACCCTTCATTCAGCAGAGGTGCATGCAAATGCTTTCCTCTTCTCCCATTTCCATGCTCCAGTCCTACTCGGCTGCCATGACAAAGCAGTCAAGACTAATGTCAGTTCCTGGTTGAGGAAATTACCACAGTGGGTAAATGCCTCTCATGCCAATTACTTACAACGAGAGACATCAACAAGCTCATCTTGAAGTGAATGCTCAGACTGTCCTTCTTGGGATGTTAAAGAGTGAGGAGAGGAAGCACAGAGGCGGCAGGATTCGCACATACCTTCGGAGCGGTGGATGCAGGTGTGCTGGTTGTCGCTCAGGAAGAAGCCCTCCTTGCACTGGCACTCATAGCTGCCCATGGTGTTCACACAGATCTGCTGGCACCCACCGTTGTTGTCCTGACACTCATCCACATCTACCACCAAACATGGAGCAAGAGAGAAAGGTAAACAGTCATTAAGATGCGCCCACACACAGACACACACAGACACACACACACACACACACACACACACACACACACACACACACACACACACACACACACACAGACACACACACAGACAAACAGACACACAGACACAGACACACAGACACACACACACACACAGACACACACACAGGCCACACACAGACACACACACACACACACACACACACACACACAGACACACACACAGACAAACAGACACACACACACACACACAGACACAGACACACAGACACACAGACACACACACACACACACACACACACACACACACAGACACACACACACACGCACACACACACACACACACACAGGCACACACAGACACACAGACACACACGCACACACACACACACACACACACAGACACAGGCACACACAGACACACACACACACACACACAGACACACACACACACACACACACACACGCACACACAGATACAGGCACATACAGACACACAGACAGAGACACACAGACACACACACACACACACACACACAGACACAGGCACACACACACACACACAGACACACAGACACACACACAGACACAGGCACACACACACACACAGACACACAGACACACACACACACGCACACACACACACAGACACAAGCACACACACGCGCACACACACAGATACAGGCGCACACACACACACAGACACAGGCACACACACACACACAGACACACAGACACACACACACACGCACACACACACACAGACACACACACACACAGACACAAGCACACACACACGCACACAGACACAGACACACACACACACACAGACACACACACACACACACAGACACAAGCACACACACACAGACACACACACACACGCG
>NC_137507.1:9345000-9347500 GCF_041902795.1 Electrophorus electricus
CTCTGTGTATATGTGTGGTGTGTGTAGGATTATATAAAGCAGTAGAGACAGACTGACCTGCCGGGGGGTGGGGTTAGAAGTGGAGGGTGGTCCAACCAAGCCAGCCAGTCAGAGTAGCAGCGCACGTGTGATGAACACGCAGACACCAGACAGATAATGGCTTACTAACGGTCTGACATCTCTCTCTCTCTCTCTCTTTCACACACAAACACAATCAGAGACTAGGACATCCCTGCAGCAGAAAGACTGACCTGACCTTCTTCAAAGACAGAGGAAAACAAAATGGAAAGCAGACATGACCACACACTGGGCCAGGGGCCAAACATAGCATGGATTACACACTGACCTCCAAGGACCAAACATAGCATGGATTAAGGGCCCTCAACACTGAGGGACCTTAGAATTCCTTACCAGAGTCAACCTGAATAAAACAAACATGGGACTTAGCTCACTCCAGAGAGCTATTTTTATTTTATTAGAAACTCATACTATAATATTTTACACAGTTGATATATTATTTAAAACTCAATTGACTCATTATTTAAAATAATTTAAACTTTGGAGAAATTATCATACAAAATTGAAAGATATAAGCAAATCATGTTCACATACCATTTTTTAAACCTGTTGTGATGCCATATATTTCATTAATATCATAACCCGTTCTTCTAAAACAGTGTCAAATGTTGTTGTCTCTTAATGCCCAATTATAATGACTCAATTACAAGGTCCTCTATGTGACTACACCACTTAGTCATTAAGGAAGGGTGTCTGTCGAAAAATATTTTGCAGCTCTTTGTAACAATGTCAAAGGGGCCTAGTGAACTAGTCTGAGGTCAAATTGTGCTCCCAAGAGCTATAAAACAATCCCAGTGCCAACCTGCAGCTAAGTGATGGCAGAGCCAGACTTGTGGCAAGCGTGGTGGAGGAGCGGGCCTTGTACATGTGTGCTGGCCCAGTCCAGCCCAGCCCAAGTCCTGAGTCATGCTGGCGCCACACTCCTGCATCATTCAATCCGTGAAATCGATAAAACACAATGCAAAATCAATAAAACACAAAGCAAAATCAATAAAGCACCAGGCAATCCGTCAGGTCCAGCAGGGGAGCCAAGACAGTCCTGAATATCTTCAGTCCCAAGACCTCGGAGGCAAACCACACATTGCTTTTCTCTATGCACTAAGCTGTGAAAATTTCTCTATTTTCAATATCCCAATGACCTGGAAGGTACACAATGTTTTGTTGTTGGTGGTGTTTTTGGGGATTTTTTGTCTTTACTCCAGTACACCTCCCTGTGCTCATTAACACCTCGATGACCTGACTCTACTGTGACAGAGCAGAGAGAAGATTGTACTTCAAAGACTCAAGCGTGCCGTGAAGTCACCGATCTCTTGCCCCGTACACACATGATACACCAGTCTCAGGCCAAATAGCTTGACATCCAGACCCCCACAGTCCTTCATTTACTGGTTATGAGTGCAAGAAAAGTTCACATTTTTCCAATGCCTAAGAGAGAGAGAGAGAGAGAGAGAGAGAGAGAGAGAGAGAGAGAGGGAGTGTGCATGTGAAAGAGAAAACGAATGCATGAGTAAAGGAGACACTGGTGGAAAAATCTGCAGCCTGACATTAAAAAGTGTAAGATCGCATTACAGAAAAGAAGCATGTCTTTTACTGGCCAGATAAATGTACTTTTTTTAATAAGCACAGGTCACTGAGAGTGTGATGAGGCTCCAAATCACCTATCAGTGACCGTTCTGGCAGCCGTAATGGTGAAACGCTCTATCGCTCAGGGGTTTTGGTAACGACGTGGCATCTTACGCACAGTAGTGGTGCTCTGGTTACCGATACTGGGGCAATTTCAGTCATTTCTGGTTTCGTTTTAAACAGAGTAGAAAGAAAAAATACAATAATGCACTGGATCGCAGAGACCCCTGAGGCCATGCAGTCTGTGCCAAGTGCAATGCCGTGTGTGGGCTCGGCACCTTCGACGGGTGCCAAAGCAGTCCGTAAATTGTCATCAGCTGAAAATTGCCTGCTCGTCAAAAAACGATGCCCAGCTTGGAAATCCTCTTCAGACGCCTGGGGACAAGTCGCAGGTTCTGGACTCCCCGGAATCTCGGGATCACCACATGCCCAACTCCAACCGCCAAGCCCTGCCATGACGCCCGGCTGCTATTCGTCTCCACGGCGTCCGAACACCCATCATGTTCTGCAAGCAGGGGGGGCTTCACCGTGTAAACATGCAATATGACAGGGTACCAGTAAGCAAAGTTCGCCTAATCTCCTCCAAAGCCAAACAAGGAGGTCTTTAATTAAAGAGCAGGGTCTTGGTAATGGGCTCTCTGCTTCAGACAGCCTGACCCCTTTCTGGTGGGTGAACAGAATGCCCGCTCGCACGATGAGGAGAGAGCACAGAAGCAGCGAAATCGGCAGGCACAGTGGGAGAAAGAGAGGCAAAGTGAGGGACCGGCAGAGGGAGGAACGGATCTCCAGAGAAGACAAG
>NC_137507.1:9350000-9412500 GCF_041902795.1 Electrophorus electricus
TTTAGATTTGATTCTTTGTCACTGGACACTCACGGGAACGTGAAACATATTTGGGTGAATATACAATTTTTTGTGGCTTTTCTATAATAGATAATGGCTGAATTTTGGCAAGGTAGGCTAGTCATGAGACGGCATTAATTAAAACAAGCAATTTCTGCGACCGCAGGGTGAGACCACTCTAGTGGAAGTACACGCAGCCTTATCATCTTACATATAGCCACATCTAATTTATAACCATCACAGGGATTAATAACCATTAACATACATTAAAACTCACATAAAACTCTACTAACTAAATAGAATGAAGAAGAGAGTGACTACATAAATCAATAATTCATACATAATAAATGTATAAATGAATACATTAATAGATTAAATGACAGTTGCCAAGAATGACTGCACTGTCCAGCCACACTAATATTCATTCATCCATTAATATATATAGGTCTACTTTCTCATCAGTCGTTATTAGATTTTTTTTAATTTATTCCCGGCTACATAAAACAAGAAAGCCAACAAACCACAACTGGTGGTCCGAGTCAGACAGGTCACCCGCGCAGATAGAAAGGTTGGTCTATTTCCTTCTTGAAGCAAACTATACGGTTTAAACACAAACGCTCCATCTCAGCATAACTCTAGTCTGAACCACCTGAACCGCGACGCCGCCAATTTCCTCTGCTCGCACTTTTCTGCGGGTATTCCACCTGGAACCCCAAATGTGGAGATCATCCGTGGTTTAAAGACGACGGTGCCCTTTTATTGTCCGTCAAAGGTTATCGACTTTTTGCACGGCCAGGCTTTCACTCCGAGGCGCCCGAGCGGAGGACATGCC
Source organism: Electrophorus electricus (assembly GCF_041902795.1). NCBI lineage: Eukaryota > Metazoa > Chordata > Actinopteri > Gymnotiformes > Gymnotidae > Electrophorus > Electrophorus electricus. The sequence continues at coordinate 9,350,833 of NC_137507.1, forward strand.
TGACCCCCGAGGAGCGGTCGATACGCCGCCAGATCGATACCTTCACAGACCGTAACGGACCTCAAGCAGTGCAGGCCCTTGGCCATATGGACCCCTTGAGTTTCCACATCAATTTTTTTTCTCACTAAAACAAAATCGCACGATCATTTTCGGTACATGCGCAACTAAATTAAATGGCGCTTTCGTATTAAGCTATTGGAAACGGATCAACCTTATAATTAGGCTTCCCTGAGGTCTTTATCCAAAGCATGGCCGTGTACAAACAAATAGCCTTTACAGCTTCATTTATCAAATGTTTGTATTATATTATTTATATAACGTAAACAAATAATGGCAAAGGTACCTGTGGATTATTGCAAAAATACTAAATCGATCGATGCTGATAGGGTAGGAAAAGTTTTTTTGTTTGTTTGTTTGTTTTTTGCATTAAAATGAATTTAAAGATAAAGCAAGCAAGATAAAGGAGGGCTTACCTTCTATTCCAACATTTCCCATTACACGGCAAGTATTTATGAGGAGTAAAAGCAGATAGAAGTCCCAGCAAAAGCGTGCACTTCCCATGGTGAAAGCTGGGACTGAGCCTAGTTTTCTAGTTCTGTGTTTCTTTGATAAGAGGAGCCGCTCTGGTACTGGCAGACAGAGCACCGCAAGACCTCGAAGCCCTACGACGCCTGCTGATTGGCTTGCACAAATTTGAGGAGGAGATTGGAGGTGTAAGGAACGGAGAGAGAGAGAGAGAGAGAGAGAGAGAGAGAGAGAGAGAGAGAGAGAGAGAGAGAGAGAGAGAGAGATTCTCGATCGCTTTAAGTACAAGGCACCCTGATCGCTGTCAACCAGGCTGACACTATATGAATTGGAAGCGTTGGGAAAGATGTGTAAAATTACGCACTACCGAGTCTAGTAAATACCAGTTCTTTACGCTTTTAAATAATCTGTAATACATTTTGTGATCTGAGATTGGCTATTAGTTACTACAATTCATTACATCTTTACAGGTTGTTTCTATTTACTGAATTAGAGAATAAAGTGGATCTTGATAGGGCTTTGTATGTGTGTGTGTGTGTGTGTGTGTGTGTGTGTGTGTGTGTGTGTGTTCCATTCCATTCACGTAATTCAAAGTCCTTTATATGCAGACGAATAAGAGTACGCAGAGCTTCACTTTAAATTGCCCGAATTCAAGTTAAAGAACTTAACAGATAGTTTGATTTCTTGACACGTCGAGTTTAAAGTCAGTGGCAAACGCGGTTCCCTGTTAGTGTGTAAACCATTAGACAGATATTTCCCTCTGCTGGTCAAACTAATGAGCGACGAAAAACCCTCTGTGCAGTGCGAGTCTCAGCAACCCACGCTAAATCTAACCTGTCTTATCAGAAGCGGAATTAAAGAACTCCAGGGAATGGGACGCCAAATAAGAGTCAATGCCTAATGTGGGCCTACTGTCACAATATTTCCAGGGAAAGCGGCATGCAAAGAGTAGATTAGTAAGAAAGGTCACCGGGCATAGCGCATTCTGGGGGCTATGGCGGGTGTTTTTTTTTTTTTAATGCCTCACAAATCCCAGTCCGTGATACAATGTAGTGAAAGTAAAGTGGGAAACAGGATGTAAAGCTATATGATTCTAATTACGTTACACTGATAGTAAATTTGAGCAAAACGAATATACCGTGTGGAAGTATTACTATTAGAAAAAGTGATCGTATTTACCACATGCATAACACAGTAATGATACAGCATAATCAATAGTAGAACTCTAAAGTGATATAGCTTTGATGTACAATCACAAATCTTACAGCAATTTAACAGCTCAAATGGAAAATAAAAACAAAGCACAATTTATTTCCCAAGTATATATGAACATTTTGTGATATGTGTTTATGCATATATCCGGTATTTTGCACACATTCCCTTTTTTATAAATCGTATTTAGTCATCGTCTCTGTGTGTTTTGTATTATATGTCTTCTAGGTCGACACTTTCCAGTAACCACTTTAGCTTCCTTTCTTCTTCTTACCAGTGTATCCATTTCCTTAAAATGTGTAATAAAAAAGTGCAAATAGCATATTTGAAAAAATAAATAATCAGTCTAACATTTTATAGGTATAGGTTGCATCATTTCACGATTTCATTTAAGATACAGTCCATACTGGACACTCGAAGTCAGTGCAGGGTTTTCTAACCTCATCTTTGCAGTGAAAACATCGAGAGTCACACCAGGTGTAAATCTTCAAACCAGGTGTAAATCTTCAAACCAGGTGTAAAGTTTTAGCTACTGCAGTCTTATTCTTCACAGCTTCGTATGATTCCTAAGAAAGAGAATGTAACATTTAGTTGAGTTTATAGTACTGTTTTTGAAAAGGTACCTTTTGCACTCATACATTCAGTTTACATTTTTACGACATACTTACTTCTATGCTCTGGAACCTTAACCTACATAAATAACATTTCCTTTGTTTTTCCTAAAACATAGGAAAACAGATGTAATGGATCAAATATTTAACTGTGGCACAATTTGCTAAACTATTCATAGATGTCTGAGAGAGATCTGTTCAGACAGAAGAAGCACGACAGCCCAAGACAAGCGGCAACCAATATGAACGGAGGCTTGTCTTTGACAGGATTTGATCATTTTACTGTCGTTGTTACAGTGTATTTTCAATACATGGGTACAGATAATACTGACGAAATAGAGTGCAAAAAATACAATCATCTGAAAATTGTATATGGTATATGCTGAAAATAGTGCAGAAACGTCATTGCAAAATTCTGGTGGTCCAATAATGTAATACCTAGTAAATAATGTAATACCTAGTGACCACATACAAAACCAATAGTAAGTTCCCCCACAAGTAAGACTTGCTAGGAAAATGTTTTTTCATGTAACATAGGTCATTTAGATTCAAAAGGTTTTAAATGTCTTGCAGTGTAAACGTACAAAGGGACCCTTTCCAAGGTGAGCCAGGCTGTGTGCACATCCCCTGGCAGAAAGTGTGTCACTCCAGACAGGTTGCGGGCAGCTTGCTGACTCATAAACTGAATGTCATTTTGAGCCAGTGCAACAGCCACTGTTTCCAGCCAGCATCGCCTAGGGTCTGACTAATCGGATGCCAAGCTTATTGATGAACCCAGGAAAAAGCACCTTGGGTAGAAAATCTGAGTTAGGTGTCAACAATAGTTAGGTCTCCTTAAGGTCTCAACAGCAGTTAGGTCTCTGTAAGGTCTCATCATTTGGGTCTCATCAGCAGTTAGGTCTTTGTAAGGTCTCAACAGTAGTTAGGTCTCTGTAAGGTCTCAACAGTTAGGTCTCTGTAAGATCTCAACAGTTAATTCTCCGTAAGGTGTCAACAGCAGTTATGTCTCTGTAAGGTCTCAACAGTTAGGTCTCTGTAAGGTCTCAACATTTGAGTCTCAACAGCAGTTAAGTCTCTGGAAGGTCTCAACAACAGTTAGTTCTCTTTAAGGTCTCAACAGTTAGGTCTTAACAGCAGTTAGCTCTCTGTAAGGTCTCAACAGTTAGGTCTCTGTAAATGGTCTTCATCACCATCAGAGTACAGAGAGATGAAGCTCTAGCGTTCAGGATTGCATACCTCACTTTTATGTATATTATCTGTTATGGAACTCTTATGAACATGCAGTCCTGTACTAGTGAGTTCTAACATTCTACAGGTCACTGTAGCCAACGGGAACCGTTCTCTTACTGACTGTATATTTCCAAGTCTATTAGCTAGCTACTAATTCTGCCAGATACTAAATATCATTATTCACATGTCTTCTCTAATGGATCCTGCATTTATTCATTTTAATCTGGGATTATGAGTAGGTTACATTGTGATATTATTTAAACTTGCGTGTTAAAGTAACTTTTCTATTTTGTTGTTTTATCACAGTCAAGAACTTTCTTCCAGTCACTTCAGCAAGGATACCTTCTAGTTTGTTTGTGATTTAATAGCGTAGAAAAGCATCGTTACTCTAACTGTGCTTGAAGGTAAGCCTCACAGTCTCATGTATTTAAAACTGATACTGTTCTTTTAGTTTCATAATTTTCTTCATTAAATCCTGCAATTACAGCATGCTGCTTGTCCCTGGGATTACAGATTAACAGGCTGTTAATATCCACACCCTTCGAGAATATTGACGGAGAACAGTATATTATCACAGGCAACACTCATCTTCGTTTGGGATTATCTTAGTCTTGAAATAACAAAAATAACAAGAACATAATATAAACCATGTGAGACCAATCATAGACCGAAGCGCGGTTAGCAGTGCGCCAAATTGGGTACCGCCCACTCTAAACCGACGTCACTCCGTCTGGCCAATCGCAGCGAAGGCTTGCGTGATGACATCATCCTCGGGGGGCCACTGGGTTCGTCGATTAATAAGAGCACGTCGCTTCATTCTCGGCAGTGACTTCGCAAAATTACGAACTGCAAAGTTATCATTCAAGAAAGAGAGAAAAGAGAGAAAACGTAAGCATAGGGCAGTGCATGCGAGAGCAATAGACCCGCCGGGATACTGTGTGCATGTCTAGCATCTGGCCTTTGTCATGTCCTCAGAGTTCAGTCGTGGTGTCTGGAGACTCTCCCACTGCGCTGGCGCTGTCTGGCCTCAGAAATGTTGGAGGTGGAGCACGAAACTAAGATGCAGATGCTAGAAAATAAAGATGTGGGTTTCCAGCTGTCACAGTCCAAAACGTTGGACTTTAGTTATTATGTCGATTTACAAATGTTTCTCTTTCTGGGAAAGCTTATTTTTTGTTTCCCTCTGACAACATTTTTAAAACTTGCTTTCTGTCTTCTTGCCTCATTTAGATTGTTGTACAGAATGTGAACATTCAAGGCTTAAGAAGAACTAAACAGGATTACTTGGACAATGAGATCTCAAATGTCTTTAATGCCAAAAACATCATTGACGTAAGTGATGTGATGAGGTCTAGATGTTTTGCTCAGATGGTGAGTCTTTGTAGAACATCAGAGCTGCTTCTAATGGGCAGGTGATGAAGCAATCGCCCAAAGCCAGGCAGAGGTTGCTCCGTCTGGGTATATTCAAAGAGGTGGAGGTACTAATTGACATCTCAGAAGGTGTGTGTGTATGTGTGTGTGTGCTTGCATAAGTGTACTTGTGTGTACGTGTATTCATTCACTTTCTTACATGCAAGATACTTACTTTAGTGCTATGTCATAGCTTTGACATCATCATCATTATTATTCTAAAATGTGGAAAATACACAAAATAAAGAAACAGAAGACATGTTCAAACTTTTGACTAGTACTGTAGGCCCTTTGGGTGCCAGATTGTTCTCCATACAAAGTGTGGCCTGTACATCCTGCTGTAATGCTGGGCTTATGTTGCTAAATGTTTAAATGCTGTGGTTCTCAGGAAAGGATGCACTACCTACTGGACTGGATGTGACATTTTAGGTGACGGAGGTGAACAGAGTGACTGGCAGTTATAACACCATGGTTGGTAACAATGAGGGCAGCATGGTGAGAGCCACAGTGCACACACACACACACACACACACCTGCATAAAACACACACACTGTCAAACCCTGCCTCTCACGCACACACACACATACACACACATACACGCACCTGCATAAAACACACACACTGTCAATCCCTGCCTCTCACACACACACACACATACACACACACACCTGCATAAAACACACACACTGTCAAACCCTGCCTCTCACACACACACACACATACATACACACACACACACACACACACACACACACACCTGCATAAAACACACACACTCAAACCCTGCCTCTCACACACACACACACACACCTGCATAAAACACACACTGTCAAACCCTGCCTCTCACACACACACACACATACACACACACACCTGCATAAAGCACACACACTGTCAAACCCTGCCTCTCTCTCACACACACACACACACACACACACACACACACACACACACCTGCATAAAGCACACACACTGTCAAACCCTGCCTCTCTCACACACACACACACATCTGCATAAAGCACACACACTGTCAAACCCTGCCTCTCTCTCACACACACACACACACACACACACACACACACACACACACACACACACACACACACCTGCATAAAGCACACACACTGTCAAACCCTGCCTCTCACACACACACACACACACACACACCTGCATAAAACACACACACTGTCAAACCCTGCCTCTCACACACACACACACACACACCTGCATAAAGCACACACACTGTCAAACCCTGCCTCTCACACACACACACACACACACACACACACCTGCATAAAACACACACTGTCAAACCCTGCCTCTCACACACACACACACACACACACACACACACACACACACACACACACACACACACACACCTGCATGAAGCACACACACTGTCAAACCCTGCCTCTCGCATTGTATCACGCCCTATCATTACCGCAGTTTCTCAGACAGTGCACTATAGTTCACATGGTGAGTGTCGAAACCTGTCTGTTCATGTAAATGATGTTCCTCTGGGTGCTTGGCATTAAGGTGCCCAACATATTTGGCCGTGGAGAGAGGCTCACCTTCCAGTTCTCACACAGAACTAAGGAGGCCTCTTATGGCTTGTCTTTCTTTAAACCTCAGCCAGGATGCTTTGAGCGCAAGTATGACTCTACAACCAGTTTTACTGAGACCTGGGAGTGGGGAGGATATTTGTCTTGGAAAATAAGTTTCTTTAACTCAAATGCCCTATGTTATTTAATTGTATGCTAGTGTCTACAGGTGTTTTGCTATAGCTCTACAGAGTGCCGCAACTCATATGTCTACTAATCATATGCCTTTTTCCTGGAAAAGAAATTAGGTGCTTCTCCATAGGATTAGCTCTCATAGGAACTAACTGAGTAACCCCATCCTCTATGTACGTTTGTGCAGTCTCACATTAAACCTTTTCAAAGGGACCAGGCAGTTTCTATGGCGTTCATTGAAGAAGACTGACAGGGGAGCTTCCACAGGGGTCAACGTAAGACTGCACGTCACTTCATATCCATCATATAGGTCCTCATTCCGGCCTGATGCTCCTGGATCTATAAGGGTTTTTGGGGGGACTCTGTCTTCCTCAGTCCCCTGTCTGGATGACGGACCACACTCTGAAGTGGGAGGCGGTGTAGCAACACCTGGGCTGCCTGGCACGTGTCGCCTTGTTCGCTGTCCGTGAAGAAAGTGGCCTCGCGCTCAAAAGTGCCCTTTCTGTACGTTCTCCCCCTCTGGACGCTCGGACCACAGACGGGTTACTAAGGAATTCCACCCAAAATATATTCTCTGGCAGATTAAAACATCTTCGGACTACCATGTGGAACCATAAGAAATTGGTTACCTTGTTGATTTTGATTTGAATTTGCAAGGGAAATGTTTTTTTTCTATGGATTCCTCATGGATTTTTTTTTTTTAAGGTTTCCTGGTGTTTGTATTTATAAATTAAAAATAATATAAAAGAAAGGTCAAAACCAAAATAGTTACACTGATTCCTTTCTCAAGTAGGATTGATATTAAGGGACTATTATTTAATAATGCTTGCATATAATGGTGCTATCCCTATATACTGCTGATAGCTGGCTTGCTGGTTTAATTGTGATGGCAGCCTTAGAACAGATTGCGGATGTCTAAAAATCTCTGCCACCTCTTAATTTCTTTTTAGCACACCATGGTGCTAGACACCCGGAACTGTCGTCTGTTTCCAAGAAGAGGGGCCTTACTGCAGATCAGCCGGGTTTGTGGGATACTAAGAGCTTTGCAGGATGCAGGACAACATTGGCAACTTGGACCATTTTCAGCACCATTTATGACTTTTGCGTGTTTTGTTGCCAGCTGCACAGGCTGCAGGTTCGACTTCAGGTGTGCGACTGAGGTGAGGATGTGTGCTGTGTTGCTGCAGGAGCTGGCGGGTTACACGGGCGGAGACGCTAGCCTTCTGAAGGAGGATCTTGAGCTGCAGCTGAACAGTCCTTTCCTCTGGGACTTTGTGAGTCAGCCATGGGAAAATCTTTGGAAGAGTCATCGCCGAGCTAAATCTGGTTGTTTTGAGAGGGAGTTGGAAATAAATCGTCGGTGGGAATGGTTGGGGTTCGTGTGTCTTTCAGGTGTTTTCTGCATCTCTCAGGGGAGGAATGATATTTCCCATTGGTGATCGACCAGTCTCCATTGCTGATAGGTATTTCTTTGATTCTGTATTCCAAGAGCCACATTTCTTTCAGTCTGTATATAAAATCCTACAACTGCAGTGCGAGGCATTGAATTTAAAGTACAGGAACTAGTAAAAGAATGTAAATTGGAACTCCAATTTAATAAAATTATTGGAATTGTATTGCAAATATACTTTATTCACCCCTGTTCATAGTCACAACAAACCACTAGCATTCACATGCAAACCAAATTAAATCATAAATGTACACATTCAAACACAACAAAACAATCATCACTGATATAGTAGAGGTTCCTCATGAAAATCTTAGGGACCTCCAGGCATCTCGAGACACAGCTAAGCCATTCAGCCAACAGCTCCAGGGTGGCAACAGCCTTGCTCGTGTGTGTTAGAAGCTGTCACTGGACACAAATGTGCACTTATTGGAGGTTTCTAAGGGCAACACTGAGTGCCCTGGAGGTGCATGGTTTATAAGCCTTCAACATAATGTTCATTACTCTGTGTGATTTTATTTCTGTTAGTTTCTACCTGGGCGGTCCAACTACTGAGAGGATTTGGGTTGTACAATATTGGCCCTCAGAGTGAAGGTGGGTCCCTCAGCATGCACAATGCACATCTAGCAAACAGCTTCATGGATAAAAACTTCTCTCCATTTCTTGTGTTCAAAATGGGTTCGATCCTTTTATTAAATCTGTCTATCTCGTTACCTGGTCAGGTGACTACCTGGGTGGAGATGCATACTGGGCCGGTGGGCTTCACTTGTACACACCCCTTCCGATCTCCTCCACCTGGGGAGGCCTCTTCAGAATGCATTTCTTCCTTAATGCTGGGAACCTTTGCAACCTTAGCTATGGTCAGTATTTTATTCCTAACTCCTGTGGCAGATACCATACACATGGTTCATTTGTAGTTGTAGTTGTATGCCGAGGCGAGGGAGGGGTAGTTGTATTTGGATGCCAAGGCGGGGGAGTTTGAATTTGATGGAAACAAGGACAGACAATTCACCTGTTAAGCTGATGTGCTTGACTTTGTATTCACAGACCCCCATTCGTCTGTTTCTCTAATGACTAAGGTGATGCATGTTTGCTTCTTCTAAGGTGATGCAAGTTTGCCTAAAACTGATGCTATCTGGGTTTTTGTTCTGAGTTTCTGGGTTTCACGTTGTGTATTCAGGGGAGGGTGCGCATGCCAACTTGCAGAAGCTAGCGGAGTGTATCCGCTGGTCTTACGGAACGGGCCTCACATTTCGACTGGGAAATATTGCAAGGCTAGAACTCAATTACTGCATTCCCATGGGTATCCACCATGGAGGCAGGTAACTGCATAAACACACTGTGGCCAGCAGTACAGTTTTTGTTGTGTGGCATGTTTGGACTGAAACAAGGATGACAGCCCATATCTGGTACACCAGGAGGGAACTCCAGTCTTTTCAATGTACACCATTTAGAGGGACGAAATAACAGGCTATACACTTGCGTCTTATTTTTACAAGCGCTAAGAGAACATCTCAAGTTGATTCTAAATGTGCCATTTGTATCCAAAGTCTTGTCTCTCAACATGAGGACCAAAGTAGTGTCAGTACCATCATAAGGCTGAATAAGCAGCATAGACTAAAGACACAGGTAAACATTAGGTGTATTGAAATGAACTATTTAGTATATTGTTAAGAGGCTATAATGCACTGTGATGTATTATTGTGGAAACCATGGTATCATTCCATTCCCCCTTGGAAGGATATGCAGCGGTGTGCAGTTTGGTGCGGGGATTTGTTTCTTGTGATGTCCTCAGCTGCCGCACTGGATCTGAAGCCAAAGTGGCAGAGGAAGCGTTGCTGTGTATTGACAGAACACGAGACACCACATCACCACAAACGCTGTTCTGGAGTTTGTCATCACTGCTGTTTAAAGATAAGGTATTATAACACTGAGGTATTCAAACCACAGTTCTTAAGGTCTGAGAACTACAGATATTATTCACTCTCTATACCCTGGAGTCTGGTGTGACAAAAACAAAAATTAACTGTTCGGTTAGCAAGTGATTACAGAATCCAGGACCTGATTTCGATTGGAGGTGAGAGCTGAAAGTCTCTTCACTAAGTGAAGGATGATCACTGAACTTCGTTTAATTCTTGACAGTTCTTTTGTTTTTTCAGGTTTTGTTGCATACTTCCCAACTTATAATGGAATACTGTATATTTTATGTAAATATATTAATGCACAACTGGCTCCACATCCAGTCTGTTCATTCTGCGAGGTGTTTGTGAATGTTAGATTTGCTTGCATGTTTCCGTGAGGTGAAGCAGTGCTCTTCTTCCAAGATCTCAGTTTAATGACAAAAGAATTCTACTGTGTTCATATGAATAAATTACTTTGTTTTGATCTTGTTTTTTAAAATCATGAAATGACTGCTTAAACACAATAGACAATTACCAATAATTAACTTAATACAGGTATGAAAAAGTGAGGTTACCTGAGACATGAATAGTTGTAGGCTTTGACATTCTCTTCATTCACCTTGCAAAGTGTGTTACTGTGGCTAGTTCTTTCTGATGGAGATGACTGCTCTGGTTATACTGTATAATGAAACTTGCTCTCTGTGATTGCTCACTCATATCAATATATTACTGATTAGTCATCTATAACTGATAGATTATCATGTTAGATGTACTGACACACGTATTTAAAAACAGGGACACACAGTCAGAGACACTGATCTAAAAATGTATTTGGATATAACCACAACCAAGTCTGTGTTAAACTTCATACGAAAGTAAAAATTTAAAAAGAGTTTGGTCAGAGTAATCAAGAATACGATACAATATGACATGTACCTTTGCATGATGGGAACCTGTTTCTGGTGATCTGATCTGAGTCATAAGGCCAAATTGCTGTCTGATTAGAGGTTATTATTAGTACTGATCTTTATAACTGCTCCACCTGATTACAACGTGGTGTGGGCATAAGCCACATCACAGACTCTGTAGTGAAAAACCTGTGTGAAATATGAATGTATGTTCTCACCATCAGTTATTTAACTGACACATTTCTAGGCTACTGCATCTTCTTGTTATATTTCGCTAGTAGTAAACATGTAATAATAGCAGTAATAGAAACCTCTTTCTCTGGCCTTGACCTGGTCTAACTACAGTAGAAACAATGATTATGCTAATTCAGTGGTGTGGGAAGGAGGTGAGGCTCTACAGGACAAAAAAACATCGACTCCAATGTCACGCTGATTGCATAAACGCTTCTCACACCAAACGTATGCGTAAACCAATTTTAAAAAATCACAATCACCTTTGCTACACTTTGTCTAATATAAGGTCTCTGTGAATGTTAGGGTGTATGCAACAGCTGTTTGGGGTGATACACGTGGACGCGCGCGCGGCCCCTCGCGACGGCTGTTGCGCTGCCACTCACCGATACGCTCACAAGCGCGTGTGCGTCGTCGCAAGCGCGTGTTTAACGCTCACGTTGGACTTTAATTCGGTGTCTAGTTTTAACGTTTGCACATTTTTTTTTTGACATGCTGTGGGCGGCTAATACGGTCATTAGGAAATTCTCTACAAGCTATGTGAGTAAACGTTGATACTGCGTCTGTGTGCTAACGTTGGCTGTTTCCCTGTTAAATCGAATGATTGCTGCATCAATGCGCGAAAGGTTTAACAAGCTGGATAGTCAATGCATGCACAGTTTAACAAGCTGGAGCTATAAATAAACCCCGCTGCAGTGGAACGAGCGACGGGCTGCAGCTACAGCAAAGCGGATGTGAAATTTCTCCGATCTGTCAGCGAAATCTGTCTTACCCTGGGCACTTGGGTGCTCAGCTGGAGACATTTAGAGCACTGCGATCTAGATAGTTAAATCAACGACCTCTCGGTGTAAATGCGACGTTTGAAGGCAAGAGGAGCTACTTTAGCTAGCTTTAGCTTGGCTGGCGTAGCCGGTCCTGGATAGGCGATCGCCACGTTGCTCCACTCCGCTACTCCAGTAGAGGCAGCTTGTGGTCAGGTTACCTCGAGACATCTCTCCGATCAGTTGCATGAGCAACTGGCGAAAATCCCGTTGCCTATCGAGTAAGCGCTTGTAGCTGCACATCAAATGTAATACTAGTTAAATGACAGTGGCACATATTTGGCAACACTGGACGCTGTCCTATTATGTTAGCTAGCGTTACATTCATGGAAGTCACAAGCCTTTATCTTTGTCGAGAAGTCTCACTATCTGCAAGTGGCACATTTTGGGCGTCATTTAAAGATTCTCACCCGAGCTCCAGTGCATTACCTGTGCATAACCACGTTCAGGAAACTAGCTAGCTATTTACTTTATTGCGCCCAAAAGGCAATAACGGCTTATTACAAGCCGTAACACGCAGGCAACAACAACAACAACAAAAAACCACAACGTAATAACGTAAATAAATGCCTTTCCTGACTTGACTAGTTTTGCTGCATGCCAACTGTAAGTGATCCACTCCTGTGTCCTGCTTCTCACAGGCCAAACTCCAAAATAAGCTGAACCTCGCCTTGATCGGCCAGAGCCTGTTCGGACAGGAGGTGTACACGGGCCTCCGCAAGCAGGGCCATAAGGTGGTGGGTGTGTTCACTGTTCCGGATAAGGATGGCAAAGCGGACCCCCTGGGTGAGTGGCAGGACTCCAGGGGCTACACTGAGTTTAGAAATGAGCAGGTGGGACTGTCCCAAACCAGAGCACACGGGGATATTCCTGTTAAACTTTACACAGACGGCAACCACGTTACAGAGAAGATTTATTGGGTGTTTGTGTCGTGGGGTTGTAATTAGTTACATTTGCTTGTTTTCTTTAAACAACTTTAAAAGTGTAAAATGGAAATATTTGTACTTTCCTGCATATTTTAATTTCTTTATTCTCACAGATGTATGTTTTATTCTACTTTTTAAAGATATATTGTAGTCACGGTTAAATGCTAATTTTATTTTTGCATTTAATCTCATTGTGCTCTGATGGTGACTTTGTCCGAGCGCCTTTGTTGTTGGTCACACCTCTCACTTTGAGATGCCACCTGAGAAACGTCAACTGCGATGTTAATAGGTTCTGCATGTCCTAAAGTATTACGTTACATCCATACATGTAAGTCAGCATTTGAGTTGTTTTCTTTTTATCGTATTCTTCACTTCTGCTCCTTATCGGTGAGCTACTTTTCAAAGATAATAATCCCCAGTTATTATTTCATTGAAATAATAAAATGGGAACATAGTTTTATGCTACACTACCCACCTCTGGCTGTTTGAAAAGCATATTACCTCAGTTTGACTAAGGAGAGGCAGTGTAGAAGAGAGACCCAGTAGAGACAGAGAGTAAATGGACAAATACGAAAAGAAATACTGGCCTTCCTATATAGGGCCGCTTGCAGTGCTGCCAATCAGTGCCAATCAAGCTGCCAATCAGTGATCGGCAGATTCACCATCAGATTATTCTCTGCGTATAAAAGGGCTTCACAAAGCCTCGGGGGTCAGTGGTATCTTGATGGTATCCCTCCTTAGATTCTCACTTCTCAGGCTCAGAGCCTTCCTTCAGGGACAGGCATCCTTTTATTTTGGGTTCCTCGTTGAATATTTTAAATGACTCTGAATAGTTGAAAATAGTTGAAAAGCCAATTAAGGCTGTTAGTATTTTATAATAATTGCTAACAGAATCAGTCTTCTGTGTAATTTAAGATGAAGCCCATTTAAATTCCCATTGTAAAGGCTAGATAATGTGAGTGTGTGGAGGTATGTGCAGTTATTGTCAAGGAATACACTGGACCAGCTGGTCCTGTGTAATGACCACAGGAGCTAAAAGAAGCAGTGAGATGAAACATCTTTGATCACACATACACACACACAGACACACACACGTCCTTTCTGTCCTAAGTTAGAAAGTGTGTTTCTATATTGTTTACTTGATGCAGTTGTACGTCAGTGCAAGAGAGCGCATCTCTTAGCTGTGCCCTGAACCTGTGAGCGATATCTAAGTACTCCGGGCCTGCATGAACAGGCCCCAGTGCAGCGAAGTGCAGTGGAGTATAAACATCTCCCACTCGTGTGGGTTATGATCAACTTGGTGAACAGCCCTGATCCTCACGCGCATAACCAACCCAATGCTGACATATGCTACGCTAGTCAGTTAAAGAGCCAGACTAGTCTCTTATGACATATTTTTATACCACAAAACACGTTGGTGGCCACACGTTAGCAGCTCAGTTTAGGCATGCAGCCCGTTTTATTCCTGTTGCGAAACCTGCACTCTGGTGGACGGCGTCACGTCCTTACCGGCTCTGCTGCTGTGTGTTAAACGCACCCCCCAGCCACAGTGGCAGAGAAAGACGGCACGCCGGTCTTCAAGTTCCCCCGCTGGCGTGTGAAGGGCGAGCCGATTGCAGAGGTTGTGGAGGCCTACAAAGCCGTGGGAGCCGAGCTCAACGTCATGCCATTTTGCTCCCAGTTCATCCCCATGACAGTGATCAACTACCCCAAACACGGCTCCATCATCTACCACCCCTCCATTCTCCCCAAGCACAGGGGGGCCTCTGCCATCAACTGGTGAGAGATGTGTGTAGGTGTGGGTGTGGGTGTGCTTGTGTGTGTGTGGGTGTGTGTGTGTGTGTGTGTGGGGGGGGGTAACATTGTCACAGCATGTATTTTGTACATATAATCATATATATGGTTATTTTACATAGCCCTAAAACATAACCAGTTTCTCAGAAACATTTCAGGTTCAGAAAGTTGAGATTTCCTTCCGGGTGCCTGGATATTCTAAATGTAACCAAAGGATGTAGGATTGTAGGATTAGGGGAAGGGGAATTATAAAATTCTCATGGTTTATGGTTAGGGGAATTTTTAAAATGGGTAAGTAGAAAATAATTAAAGATTCTGAGGAAGGCTCTTCCAAC
The DNA here is from genome assembly GCF_041902795.1 of Electrophorus electricus. NCBI lineage: Eukaryota > Metazoa > Chordata > Actinopteri > Gymnotiformes > Gymnotidae > Electrophorus > Electrophorus electricus. The sequence goes on from NC_137507.1 coordinate 9,365,921, forward strand.
CTTGAGGTGTAGTTGATAATGTTCATATGTGTTACATCTGAAAATGTTACTATCAGAAATATTAGCAGGAAGACACACAGAGCACTTTGTAGAAGTAACCATATAAGAACATTATTATACTGGCAGACTAGTGCTTGTCTTCCTGTTCGTATTGTCTGTGTGTGCGCAGGACTCTGATCGAGGGAGATAAGAAGGCAGGCTTCTCTGTGTTCTGGGCTGATGACGGTTTGGACACCGGTCCCATCCTGCTGCAGAAGGAGTGTGATGTGGAGCCCAACGACACCGTGGACACACTCTACAACCGCTTCCTCTTTCCAGAGGGCATCAAAGCCATGGTGACCACACCCGCAGACGCTACAGCAGCAGTCTGCCTGTAAAGACCTCTGAAAACGTCTGCAACGCTGATACAGACTCACTGCTACTCAGCTGCATGAATGTGTTTTTCAGGTGGAGGCTGTGCAGCTCGTCGCTGATGGCAAAGCACCCAGGATCCCTCAGCCAGAGGAGGGAGCCAGCTATGAAGGCATCCAAAAGAAATCGAATGCCAAGGTAGCACACACACACACACACACACACACACACTATCCCAAACGTTATCGGTCTTGGGCCATGATAGTAATTAGTGTACCTAGAAACATGCTATAATACTGTGCCGAGGGGTTGGATGGATACAGTCTAAAGAGTGTTTTTCCCTGACATGGAGAGAAGTTTAGTGTCGTGTTTTTAATTGTCAGTGCTCTGCACACTTCTGTGTCCTAAAATTCAAAGGATGCAACTTCAGTTTAATAAGTTCAGAATAAGAGATTGTTTTTCATTTCTGAAACACAGATATGTGTTCTAAGCAAGCAGCGTAATGTTTAATGATATCCACTTTTAAAAAAATGCTAATTGAGAAGTAAATCAAGTCATAGAGTGTTTTAAAACTAAATTGTCGATTCTAGACAGAGAAATGTACAGTTTCAGTGTGTGAAAGGAACCAGGCATGACAGTCAGTTTTGTTATGGCTAATCTGAATAATGCTATGCTTGTTATCTGAGAATTCTTTGTCAGATGAGATTGTAATGGTCTGTCAGGATCAGATTTCTTTGGGTCTGTACTTCTGCAGAGTGCCCAGCACGTAGCTCTTCGCAGTCTAGTCTATATAAAAGTTCAAAGCATTTTTGAATAACTATTTTTAAACTTAAAAAAAACTTTAAAAAATAACTTTTAAGAACGTTAAGAAACTTGAAATTTGTGTAGCAAATGTCTGCTGAAGTAACTATGTGATCTGAACTTCTCTTCCATTTGCCATGCCTATTGTTGTTGCCAGGACATGTGAGCGCTGGCACTACCAGCAACGTTGTGTAAGTGGTTGCACCTACTTCATGTTCACTGTGCTCTCGCTCGCTCTCCACAGGTGAACCTGGATCAGCCTGCTGAAGCCATCCACAACTGGATCCGTGGCCATGATAAGGTCCCAGGAGCATGGGCAGTCATCCAAGGCCAGGTGTGTGCCATCAGTGTGCATGCAGGGGTTGGTACACACAAGGCATGCAGATGTGCTGGCTCACAGTACTTCAGCAGAGAAGGTCTCCTCCACATACCTCCTACACCGTCATTCTCTGAGGTCTCCTACACAAACCCCCTACACGATAATTCTCTCAAGTCTCCTACACACACCCCCTACACTGTCATTGGTCACTTTTTCTCTAAACACACACTAACCACCACACGATGCGTCTTGCTTTCTGCAGCCCGTGACACTGTATGGCTCGTTAATGCTGAACGGCTCGGTTCCTGGAGGTCGGCCCCTGGAGGTTGAGGGTGCATCGCAGCCTGGACTCATCACCAGCTCAGGCCTTGTGCTTTTTGGCTCTGACAGCAAAGCGGTGAGCAGCACACACACCAACACACACAGAAATGACAGCAGAAATTATTATTTCAATGACATGTGACTCATTAAAACCTCCGGGAATATGCTAAACATATTTGACACAGGATTCAGTGGCTCGTAAGGGAACTTGTTTGCAGTAACACTGACTTTAAACAGGACCTTGATGCATTCATGCATTAACTGCAGTCAGCCCATAGTATGATTACTATATGATTAAATTTGTATACACTTGTGTAACTGTGGTTCTGTGTAACTGTGGTTCTGTATAATTGTGGTTGTATATAACTGTGATTCTGTATAATTGCGGTTCTATATCACTGTGGTTCTGCTTTAATCTGCTTGAGCAGCTTCAGGTGAGGAGTCTGCAGTTTGAAGATGGAAAGATGATTCCAGCTGCCAGATACTTCTCACCAGGAGATACCACCAGTGTGGAGCTGACTGAGGAAGAGAAGAAGATGGCAGAGGAGATCAGGGTGTGTGTGTGTGTGGCTGTGGCTGTTGGACACACACAAATCAGTATATTATATTTGTGTAGAACAGAGAGAAATGTGACCAAACAGGCCCGTACATCAGTATATTCTGTTGTAATTCAGGTGATCTGGAAGGGAATTCTGAGTAATGTGAATGTAATTGAGGACACAACTGATTTCTTTAAGTCTGGGGCTGCATCTATGGATGTTGTCAGGTAAGTCTGACCTCTGTGTTTGATCTTCTGTCTAATAAACGTCTGATCTGCTGTATCTTTAACATTCTCTATCCTTAGAACAACACAATCTTGGTTTTATATAATATTCACATTTATTTAAGATTTTCAAATATAGCAGAATCTTTGTACAGTCCATCATCCTAAGGTCTGAATTTCAGTGTTTCGTTACCGTCAGTTCTGGCTAACGCAGCTGTTTGTTGGGCTGTGGGTTTGCTGGTTTGCTGCCTCGTCAGGCTAGTGGAAGAGATCAAAGAGAAGTGTGCAGGCGTGCCGCTGCAGAACGAGGACGTGTACATGGCCACTTCCTTCCAGGAGTTCGTTCAGATGTTCGTGCGACGTTTGAGAGGAGAGGACCAGGAGGAGGAGCTGGTCGTCAGTTATGTCAGTGCCGTGCACACACACACACACTCTCTCTCTCTTAACACTCTACACTCACTTTATCCAGGCATTTAAACATGCCATTACATATTATTGACATTAATGATATTTTTGTCGTTAGATGCATCTGAGGTTGCATGTGGTATTTTTGCTTTCTCCAGGCAACAAAAGATATCAATAACATGACCCTTAAGATGCCTTACCAGTGTTTCATTGATGGGCGATTTGAGGATGCAGAAAACGGAAAGACTTACGACACCGTCAACCCCACCGACGGCTCTGTAAGTCACACACACGAGCATGCACATGCTCTTGTATCCTCGCATGTCTAACATATGTCTGTGTGTGTGTGTGTGTGTGTGTGTGTGTGCGCGCTTTGGTCTTGCCCTGTAGGTGATCTGTAAGGTGTCATTTGCGTCTGTAGCTGATGTGGACAGAGCAGTGGCATCTGCCAAACAAGCCTTCGAAGATGGCCCCTGGGGCAAGATGAACCAGCGCGACCGTGGCAGGCTGCTATACAGGTCTGCCCTGCCCCACCCTGCCCCACCCTGCCCCACCCTGCCCCTGCGCGTTTACAGCCACACCACACTGCCAGTGCTGAAATCCTCAAGTGTCTCAGACTGCCTTTGTTGTTAGTGCGGCGATCGTTCCTTTAACGTCCCTTCGTAGCGAGTGCACGCCGCACACACCGATGTCTGTGCCTACTGCTGTGTGCGTGCAGACTGGCTGACCTCATGGAGGAGCACCAGGAAGAGCTGGCTACCATCGAAGCCATCGACTCTGGCGCTGTGTATACGCTCGCACTCAAGACACACGTGGGCATGTCCATTCAGACATTCCGATACTTTGCAGGCTGGTGTGACAAGATTCAGGTGTGCGCGTGTTTTAGGCTGTGCTTCGATGCTATGTAATACGTGACTTTGTAACGAATAATATCGCGTCCAGATTTCGCTTTGTGTTACTTCTGTGTCTTCTGTAGGGCACAACCATACCCATTAACCAGGCCCGACCCAACCGCAACCTGACCTTCACCAGGAAAGAACCTCTGGGGTGAGTGTGAGGATCCATGTGGATATTGAGAAAAATATGGACTTGCATATGTAGCACACTGCTGTAGTTTCTCTTTCTGTGTGACTCAGAGTGTGTGCGATTGTGATCCCATGGAACTATCCTCTAATGATGCTAGCCTGGAAGAGTGCAGCCTGTCTGGCCGCTGGAAACACACTCGTCCTAAAACCTGCTCAGGTGACGCGCACACCTCCCCCAACAAATCCACTTCACACTTCACACTTTATTAGGCCTTGGTACTGGGTATGTCCGAATCAAGTTATAAGCAAATAAACCTCTACCTGCAACGCAGGTGACTCCTCTGACAGCGTTGAAGTTTGCGGAGCTGACGGTGAAGGCAGGCATTCCTAAAGGAGTGATAAACATCCTACCTGGATCAGGTAATCCCAGCAGACCCGCACCTGGTGCTTGCTCACCTATAGGCCTGTCTTAGTGTTCTCTTTGACTTCTGTGCATGTAGATCTCCGCACAGTACTTTTAAACTCACTGTGGTGTTTGACATCGATGATGACGATGAGGAATCTCTGTCTCAGGCGGTCTGGTAGGTCAGAGGTTATCTGATCACCCTGATATCCGTAAGCTGGGCTTCACCGGCTCTACCCCCATTGGAAAACAGATCATGAAGAGGTAGTTCAAATCACCAACCAAACAATTCCAGATTAAAGCCAACGCTCCACAACCTGCAGAGCGTTAGTTCTGAAAGTGCGCCCTGTTAATGTGATGTCATTTCCTGCCACAGTTGTGCCGTCAGTAACTTGAAGAAGGTCTCACTTGAGCTGGGAGGCAAATCCCCCCTCATCGTCTTCAGTGACTGTGACCTGGACAAGGCTGTGCGGATGGTGAGAAGGAAAAAGTGCTATAGGACGGCTTACAAAAATTATGTGTTGGGGGAAAAAATGGATGAAATCATTCTTATCTATTGTGCTTCTCTGTGTGTGTGTGTGCGCGCTTCTATGTAGGGTATGAGTTCCGTTTACTTTAATAAAGGAGAGAACTGTATAGCTGCAGGTCGGCTGTTTGTGGAGGAGTCTATTCACGATGAGTTCATCAGACGGGTGGTAGGTGAAACGTATATTAACACCCTTCATTTATATTACTAGAAACATTTTCATTAAATCATTTTATTTATACTTATGAGTCGAAAGTTGTCTTTATTCAGCCCGTAGGACATCAAAATAAAATCATCCAGGACTTGGTTAAGTGATCCATCTGGCATGGCCAGTACCCCTGCAAGATTAATCCTGAACTTCTGTTCACACAGATAGGTTTAATAATTATAGGCTAGGATGAAATATGTCAATCAGTCCTATGGCAGCAGTGCTTACTGGCTTTACTGGCATCTGCCCAGGTTGAAGAGATTAAGAAAATGAAGATTGGCGATCCTCTGGACCGCTCCACAGACCACGGCCCCCAGAACCACAAGGCCCACCTGGACAAGCTGGTGGAGTACTGTGAGACTGGTGTGAAGGAAGGTGCCACTCTGATCTGTGGAGGAAAACAGGTCAACAGGCCTGGTGAGACCCCAGACCCACAACAGATAGATTCAGTGACTCGGAAACCAAATGACAGACTACGCGCGAAGAGTGTTGGTCTTTAAAGTTGTCGTTATCATAGTGTCCTATCTAGTGGATGCTCAGCGTATTCCTGGGAATTTCCCATTATCCTATTCCCGTTTAGGTCAGACACTATAGAGGAAGTCATAACGCATAATGCTCATTGCCGCGTGTCCTTTTGTGCAGGATATTTCATGGAACCAACAGTGTTCACGGATGTAGAGGATCACATGTTCATTGCTAAAGAGGAGTCGTTTGGTCCCGTCATGGTGGTGTCCAAGTTTAAGGACGGGTAAGACACCATCGCCGGCTTCAGTCTGCTGACAGACACGGCTCTGCAGGACGTGATGTTAAGAATGAGACAGAGAGATTATTAATGAGTGCTTTCCGACGTCTGCTGTCCCTTCCACAGTGACGTGGATGGAGTACTGAGCAGAGCGAACGACACTGAATTCGGCCTGGCCTCTGGGGTGTTCACGCGGGACATTAACAAGGCCATGTACGTCAGCGAGAGGCTGGAGGCGGGAACCGTCTTCATCAACACCTACAACAAAACGGACGTGGCAGCGCCCTTCGGGGGCTTCAAGCAATCTGGCTTCGGGAAGGACCTCGGTGAGGGACCCAGGAAGGACCCCCAGGGGTCATATCCGCACGCCTCTGGTGTCTCTGCCCCAGCGCTGTGGTTAACTGACAGGCGCTTGTGTCTGTTCTGTTTTTTGGCAGGTGAGGAAGCACTTCATGAGTATCTCCGGACCAAAGCGGTGACGGTGGAGTACTGACAGGAAACCCATGCTGCCCTTGGACTTCGGGCAGGACCGGCAGGTGTTTGGCAGGACTGTGGGTTGCGTGCTTCGTCCACCACACTGGTCAGACTTCGTCTCACAACCAGTTTGATCTGGGAGTGAAAAGAAAAAACAACAAAAGAGTGCCCCCTGCCAGGCCAAACGTTTTTGCCTACATTTTTCTATCGGTCTGCTTCCAGAACATGCCTTTATCCTCAGAGAGGAACATTTTGTTTATCCATGCCACGGCAGCTCTGTGACCTCCAAGTGTTGAATGAATGGTGTGGTAAAATTATGCTGCGTGAACAACATGGATCACTGTGTTCTTCATTTTGGCATCAGAGCCACAAGACACTGCCAGTATGTGATTGCCAAAGCATCTGGTATGAAAGGTTTTTTTGGGGGGTTTTTTTACACTATTTTAAGGTAGCTTCTTTCCTATATCATACACTTACCAGCCACTCAAAACACTTACGTTTACCTACAATCATTTGACACTACACCTGTACACCTGTCTTGTACATGTGTGTTAGAAATGTACGATTACAGCCTGTAGCTCATCTGTTAGTTTTTGGAATTCATCACAAGCCCTCAGCACTGGTCAGTATCTGATCTTTGTCGTTCTCAGCAGTGAGACATTGCGCTGTTATAGGCCAGCGGTTATGGTATTGGGCTTGTAATCAGGCGGTTGCTGGTTCAAGCTCCTCTGTTGCCAAGGTACTGTTGTTGGGCCCCTAAGCAAGGCCCTTAACCCTCACAGGTTTGAATTGTGTACTGCTGTAAGCTTTTTTGGATAAACGTCTGGCAAAATGCTGTGAATGTGTGGTTGTGGGTCATGGAACCAGTGTTCTGCTGGTTTTGAGGCGTCACGTTGCTCCTGAGTCTAGAGTGGTCCAGACACAGTCAACTGTGGCTTATATCAGAAGGTGGACCTCCAAGACACAGCTGTGTAATAAAGTGGCTGGAGAGTGTAAACCCATACACAATATATGATCCAGCTAAAGTGTTTCTATGTTCATGCCACTTCATGAACTATTTGTCATTATTATCGCTTTCTTTTACTAGTCATACCACTTTCACAGATCCCATTTGACATTACTATACATACATATCATTTCTAGAGAACAAAAATGTATTGTTCTATGTATATTAATGTTCCATTCCAGAGAGGAAATACAGAGTGACTTGTAATCCATTGGCATGATCAGGAAAATATAAGAAAGGTTTTAATTTAGGAACGTTTTAGGGCAGACGGGGGGGATGTGTGTGTGTGTCCCAATAATTCCAGCTCACACTGAGGCTGGGTGGGGTGAGCAGTGTGCACCCCCCCACCCCCAAGTTCAAATGAAACCTCCGCCACTGTAAAGATGAGCTGAGAGGTGTATCAAAAGTGTTTAGCTGTATTACGCTTTAGAGATCCATTGCCAAAACCCTGTAGAAAATTCTACATGCACAAAGTGATGTCGTCTGTTCCCAGGTTTGGTTTAATTCAGAGTTTACCAGGCGTCTTCCGTGAGATAAACCTTCTTACCAAATTTTGCTCTAACTAAAAACTCCCATCTAAAAAAACCTGCCCATCCAGATGGAGCTCATCTGCAACAAACAGCACAGAGAGGTTGGAGCAGGTCTGGCTGACGAGGGTGGAAGAATCGGGCTTGTAGGTCTCCAGGAGCCAGGTTGATGGTACTTGTGTCTGTAGTGTGTCTGAAGAGCTGCTAGAACACGTCTGCTTTTAAAAACACTGTGAAGCTTTTAATGCAGGTTAGCGCTTTACTGTCGAAAGGCTTGTGAAGCCGGTTAGAATCTTTCTGAATGATTTGTGGCGTGCAACGTGTCATTTGCTCACAGCAGCAGAAGAACTTGTAACAGTAATTGCATCACTAATTATGCAATATAATTTTCATAATTATGCAATGTAATATTCATAATTATGCAATATAATATTCATAATGGTTGAGTGAATGGCAACAGGCAGTCCGATTCAAGAGTCAAACATCAACACTCCTGCCTTTCACATTCAGCTATGTTGTATGTTGGTGTAACATCCTTGATAACAGTATTTTTTATTGCAACAGTGTTATATTCGCTGTTTGCATTTGCTGTTTTTCCAACAGAGATTAAATTTGATTTATGAATTTTCTATAGTGTTTATATTACTTTAGCAGTGCTGTCTTTCATTTGGAAGCCTACAATTCTACTGTAATCTCAAGTGCGCATATTTACAAGATAGATTCTTTGATTTGAGAATGAAATGGTTCAAACCGAATGCATAGCTTTGTTACGGTCATTCCTGCAGCTTTGTTGTTAGTTGAACCATATAGTAATCACAGCAGTACATCATTTCATGCAATAATAAAATTATATTCATGAAAGTATTTTGTTTTTTAAAACATGACTCATATTGCCCCCTCCTGATAAAATGGTAGAGTCCATTCATCCTGAGTTTAACAGATGAAAGAAGTTTGCAAAAATTAGTGGAACAGGTAGACGTAATGGACCAAAAACAAAAGTCTGGATTTTAAGAAGACAAGAAGTTCTATTTTACATTTGATGTATTTTATTCTAAAATGTAAATGTATGTTGAACAAGCTAGTTATAGAGTAGTTTTCTGTTGAATTCGAATGAGCTTTTAGAAGTTTTCTATCATGCATAGTTTTTAATTGACAGGGCAATTCAGTTTTACATCCAGTATATATTGCTTATTCTTAAGTAAGGCTGCTCTTACACTTAAAATATGTACAAACTTATTTATAATAGTATACGTTTTTCCCTATATTTGGCCTCAGGAACGTCCCTCTTCAGTGTCCAGCAGTAGTCTGCCTGCATAGAGGGGACCCACTTTATAATGCTTTATCCTACTGCACACTATGGTATATGAGTATATTGGAACATAAAAATATATATCTAAAACATTTGATTTCACTTAGTAATTATGGTTGGTTAAGTGTAGGTAGATTAAAATTCAAATCTACAAGTAACAGGGTCTACTTGTCAAGGGGTAGAACCTGTCAAAGGGTAAAACATTTTAGGCAACAAGTGAACAGTCAGTTCTTGATGATGATGATGAACCTACACCATATTAGGCAGGAGGTTATAATGTCACCGGTGTATGTGTATGTATGCTCGACTACTGCAAAACTCCTTTTCTCTGCTGTTGCCCTTTATAAGTATGAGTAAGTTTCAACATTTCTCCCAAATTCCTTGAACAATGCAATTTCTTTGCAAGCTCATATTCATTTTTAAACAGCAAAATAGGAATGTTTTAACTTTTGCAAGAGTTCAGAAATCAGTATTTCGTGGAATAATCCCAGGTTTCAGTCCTGGCTTTCATGTGTATCGGCACACTCTCTGAAAGGCTTTCACTTTGCTTGTTAAATAAGATTTGGTTCAGGTTATCAATTATTCACCAACAGCCGATGAAGGCCCTCTGTCCGAAACATCCTGTTTCTCTAGAAACTCTGTGTACCTCACTACAACTCTGAATATATGTTTGCATTTGATAGTCTGTGCTTGTACCTGAGGTCTTGTAATTTGGTAACTGTTTGATTTTTCATAAACGTGACAGAGAAGGAAGATTAAAACAGAATTGGGAAGGATTTAGAAAAAAAACACTTTAATTATAAGTTAAATCTAAACAAATGCATCACAAACATCCAAACCCCTGAAGCTAATATGACACATAAATGATTGTGGTTGCAAAAAGTGATGGGATATCTTGTCATAGACGACTTCTCCAAGCCACCCCAGATGATTTTCCAGACACTGGACTGGAACCTAAAGTAAATCATGAAATAGGATGCACATTAATACAAATTCCGAATAATCAGTAATATTGCCTTCTTTCACATTCCTTTATGCTTTACCTGCATTGCTCTGTGATCTTGATCCATTTCGGGATATACTGAGCTCTGAAAACTGCACCCAAATATACGGTCTTCTTCCTGGTTCTCGGTGGAGGTGTTCAGCACTGGGAGTGGATATGACTTCTCGTCAAATATGACGCATCCCCCTCGGCCTTCAGGATTTTCCTCACACTCAGTAGAAATCTGAAATGATTCAACTTAATATATTAATCTTAATTATTAAGCTTAATGTATTCATATGCAATCTGTTTACTCATGAAAGCTAATGAACCCTGCACTGCCAAATGTGTCATCAAAAGTAGCTCTTATGGAACCAAATAATAAGCATATTAAATAAGGCAGGCGCAAACATTCATCCAAAATATGTGCTGTAAATTAAAATAGGACAGTAATCCCACCGTAACGTCTTTTTCCTGAAGCACGTTGAGTGAATCACCCTGACCCTCACTGGTGCCCAACTGAAGGCAGCGATCCGACATGCTGCCAACTCTGATACCGCCATCGTGTTTTTCTGGATTTTCCTCACACTGAAGAGAAATTATAGGTATTACCAAAACATCTGCATTTAAATGTTTTAAGTGAAATAACCACAACTGCATTCCTCTGTATACAGTCACAAACAAAAGCATATTTTATCTTTCGGTATGCCATCCAAATAATGAAACGTTCTCTAGAACTGTGTTTGTTCCGATTAGCCACATGGCCTCTTTCTATGTAGCGTGCCGTGTTGTAGTTGCTGTTTGGAGCCGAAGCAGATATGTTTTCCTCTACATAAAATAAGCAAAATAAGCTTATAAAATGCCACTAATACTAATACACTAAAGCTAAAACTAAAATGAATGAGGCTGATTGTGAGGCAAGCCGAGCTAAACTTTCTTAGGCCAAGTGAAAACACGGAAAGCCAGTTGCTCGAAACACAGTTTAAAATTATTTTACAGGTCTTACAATCTATTGCTTAATTACATAAACTACTGATATATTATAAATATTACATATATTTTACATACCATATTGCTGTTTTTAAAATCTGAACTCAACTTGGACAGCAGAGGTTTATCGTGACTTAGCCAGAGCGTTATGTACCGGAAGAGGATGTATTGTGCTGTTTATATAGCACTGTAATTTCCAATCAGCATTATTTTATATATGTGGGGGCTTCTAATGTCCCATGGGTGTTTAATTAATTAACACATACATTATCACTTTTCCTGCATTTGAAATATTTCAAATAGAATGTACAAATCTAAGTCATAAATTTGCCTCTAATGTAATAAGTTTGTTAAGATGAGCTTATTGACCGTCTGAAGTATTTTCCAAATATTGGGCTAAGTCCCATACAATCAGTTTCTATTTTACCTGTTTTGTCCTTGTATTCTTGGTCTTTCTTGAGTCTTGGTTAATTTTCTCTTGATCTAATCCACACAGGATAAGTATCAACCTCCTTTGTCCAGTTGTAGAAAATTAAGAATCCTGCGTTTCAAAAACAAAAACAGTCTAATGTCAAATTATAAACAAAATTCTGGAACTTGATTCTCTGTATGATTTGCACAAAGCAGGAAGATTGTCATAGAGAGTGTACAGATAAACTGACAGCTTCTTTCCTGTCAGGTAAGATTTAAATTCTGTTTTTAGGTGTGACCAGGAATGAGAAACTTCAAGTCCAACTGTAACCTCTTCAATTAATTTGAATAAAGAAAACTAAGATAAATCTGCCAAAGAAAAGCATATTTTCAAAATCCTGTAACCAATTTGTCTGATTTATACAAGAAAAATAAAAATTCAGATGGAAAACGTTTCATACGCATAGCAATATGTATCAACTCAAAAAATCAAATTAAGGTGTGACATCGCAGGGCAGAACTACTGGCATGCAAACTATAGTTAAGAGAAAATATTGTTCGAACTTAACTTCTCACTCCTGGGAGAAAGAGATCCTGAATAGCATGAAGCTGCCTTTAACAACCCTATCCTGTGATGGAAGGGTCATCTCCTTACATTATATAGTATATATCTCAGTTATAGTATACATATAGTATATATCTCAGTTATAGTACATAGGTATAGTATATATCTCAGTTATAGTACACAGGTATAGTATATATCTCAGTTATAGTACATAGGTATAGTATATATCTCAGTTATAGTATATAGGTATAGTATATATCTCAGTTATAGTACATAGGTATAATATATATCTTGGCTGCAGTATATAGCTTGGTTATAGTATATAGTTATAGTGTATATCTCAGTTATAGTATATAGTTTTCTGTAATGTGTGAATAAAGTGCTCCTGTTCGTCATGATTTATAGTATATATCTCAGTTATAGTATATAGTTATAGTTTACATCTGTTATAGTATATATGTATAGTATATATCTCAATTTACAGTACATACGTACAATATATATCTCGGTTACAGTATATATCTCGGTTATAGTATATATAGTGTATATCTCAGTTATAGTATATAGGTATATTATAAATCAGTTATAGTATATATAGTATATATCTGTTATAGTATATAGTTTTCTGTAATGTGTGAATAAAGTGCTCCTGTTCGTCATCAGTTATAGTATATATGTCAGTTATAGTATATATGTTATAGTACATAGGTATAATATATATCGCAGTTACAGTATATAGTATACAGTTTTAGTATATATCTCAGTTATAGCATATAGTTATTGAATATATCTCAGTTATAGTACATAGGTATAATATATCTCGGTTACAGTACAAATTTGTTATAGTATAGTTATTGTATATATATATATATATATATATATATATATATATAAATAATTTATAGTATATAAATGTCTGTAATGTGTGAATAAAGTGCTCCTGTTCGTGATCATTCTGGTCTGTGTTCCGAGTGTATGTGGTTTCCCTGTTAGATTAGCATTGCTCCATTCCCAGGCCATTACAAAATCTGTCTGGTTTTCTGTTAGAAATTTGGAGTCATGACAGATTTCCATCTTACATTTCTCCAACTTGTTAATAATGTTAAAACTAAACTTGATGGTACACATATTTGTTATGGTTATGAACAAATTGGCCAGTATGATTTGTTGTGAATTTTAAATAACTTTATAACAAATTTTTTACAACAATTTTGAAACAGTTAAAGTGAATGGTTGCAGTTTAGACATGGCACACAAATACCACTCAACCATATATCAGAATACAGTAATATACTTCACAAAAAAAAATTTAAAAAGAAAGAAAACTCCTTGGCAAAACAAACATTATCCAATACATAGCAAAACAGGCTGTGTTGACAGCACCTGACCCTCAGCTTCTAGCAATGCTCACATGCCATTTGGCAACGTGTCAGTCAATATTAATAACAACCTCTACTTCAAAACTGTCTTCTGCAGGACAGTATTTCTTAGGAACTCAGTGCGAGTGGTATTTAAGGTCTGATCACTACAAAATGGATCTCGTACAAGAGCAGAATTCACCGTCTGTCACTCTGCTGCGTGGGACTGTCCTCTCCTTCTCCCTCTTTTTCTACCACCTGGATGTTGGCCTTCCTCCTTCTGTTGCCAGGTAGTCTGAGAGTTTCTTCAGTAACGGTGTCTTCATCTGTGCTGTCGTCCTCGGTTGAGTCTTCGTCCTCGCTGCTGTCCGAGTCCTCCAGCTCCACCAGAGAAACATCCTGTTTAGGACGCACACAGACACGAGAGGTCTTTATCAGAAGGTCAATGATAAATGAGCCAAATGTCAACTTTGTCCTTTACCTAATCACATTAGTGTTAGGACCAAATAGCATTGTTAAAACATCACTGCTACATAGCTAGCTAGGTGATTTTACTATTACAACTGGGCAATTTCTCCAGTGATATGCATCTTGCAGTAAAACTAAGACAATGATGATGAACACTGGAGAACAACACTAGAAATATACTTGAAGACAGTCCAATTGGCCATAAAGTGGGATACATACCAAGGAGACGCACTGTCCACACTACTGTTCTGCACAGGCTTGAGTACTATCAGCCAGATCGAGAAAAATGAGCGAAGGTAAAGATTCAGGAACAGAACTACCATCAGCCTCCTGAAGATGGATGACATCTCACTGATCCACCTGACCAAACTTTACAGCAAGGCCAGTGTAATGTCATTCAGGCTGAAGAGGTGTGGACAGCAGATAATAAAAAGAGGAACAGAAGGAATTAGGACAGAAGGAATTGAGCTATCAGAAGATAACGGAAGACATCTACAAATACCAAGGGATTCTCCAGTTACACGGGAATTATGAGGCAGAAACGTGAAGGACGGCAACATCCAAGTACATCCACAAGGTGAGACGGGTCCTCAAGAGCCATGCCATAAAGATAAACATAAATAGCAATAAACAGCAATCAGATACCCAGCAGGCACAATGAGCTGGCCAAAAGAAGAGCTGAAAACTGCCAATGTCAAGACCAGAAAGCTCCTCACATTGCATCGGGCACTCCACCCAAGATCCAACATCCAAAGGCTGAACAGCAGCTAAAGGAAGGAGGGGGCGGGGCCTACAAAGTGTAAGATCCGCTGTCCGGGGACATGAAACATCCATGAATACAGCCAAGCAATGTCCCCCAAGGATGAGCTGATGAGGGAGTGACGCAGTCAGATGGGGGACGTGGTCGCCATGGAAGCAGCAGAGGTGGCTGACATAAGACAATCCTACCAATGTCTGGAGAAGGCAGGACAGAAGGGCAGCACAAGATCAAAGCCGAAGTACTTGGTCAACTGAAGCAGGGACACCTCACACCAAACAACACTCAAGATGCAGACAGTGCAACGGAGCCTGTGAGATAATCCTGCTAGTAGCAGGCTTCAAAAGACAAAGGGGAAGGAAGAGTAGTGGAGAACGAGGCTAAGATCCTGTGGGACCTCCAGGTCCTGACTGATAAGCGAGGTTGTCCCACTGCTGACAAGGACACATTTGCAGCGCCAATGGAACAAATCAAAGAGAATCAAAAAATATTCCTGGGTTACGGACTACTGTCGAGGGCTTCACAAATCGCACCATATAAGTGAAGTCAAAAACGTTTCACATTGTAGACTTTAGGCCAATGAGTAACATTTCAGTTTTATTAAGGAGGAGCATGACACCATGAGAGCAAATGTGCGTTTACCAAATCTATTAGTATTGTTGGATATGAACCAAATAAGCCCTGTGCTAGTGATGCTAACAGTTCCCTGGTAGGAGCTAAGTGCATCAGGATTAATATGTCAAATGCAGCACTTATGTCTGAAAGGAGAAGAATCAGTAAAGAATCACTAAAAAGGAGAAGATCATTGACAATTTGTGAAAGGGTTGGGCTATCTCTGTGCTAATCACTGTACAAAATACAGATGGTAAAGAGCCAAAAAGGCTGACTGTCATGAAAGACTGCATTTGAGATGCTGCTGCCCTTATTACAGCTTGCTTCTAGAAGAAGCGGATTAGAATTGGGTTGATAGTGGCTGGATCCAGACTAGACTGGGAGGTAAAGGCAGAGGTTTTAAGATCTGTAGGGTAATACACTTCCTCAGGGGTGGAAAAGGCACGGGAACAAGCCGACAGCAGTTGAACTGGACTTAACTTGTTATTAACTCAGTTATACGCAGCCCTAGTGGGAGAACCAGACAAACGTTCCACAGCTATCTGAGGAAGGATTTTACTACAATCAGGTATTGCGGGGGCTGAGGGAACTGTTGGTAATTTTAGACAACAAAAACTACCAAAAAACACCAACCAGTCGCAAAAGCAAAAGAACAGAGAGAATGTGATGGACTACAACTTGCTATTGTCAATTAGGGTCATGCATGGCAAAAATACATTTTACTGTGATACTGTAGCAGCATGTTAGAGGTTCTCTGTTTCTTGACAGCATTCTATGAAATATGTTTCACTCCAGTCACTTGAGAAGGTCTTACCATCTGGATGACTTTCTCTGCCTCCTTTATGTTCTCGATATCAAAGTGACCTGCAGGAACCGTCTCCATCTGCTGCATTAAAGACTCGTTTGCCAGGGCCATCTGAGGTAGGAAACTATGGAGCCTGTCTAAGACTAATACACAGACACAGCAAGATAGTAACCCATATAATAAATCATAAAGCAGGGCTTGGAATGGAAGTTATTTTCTTGAGGCACAAAAGCTTGTTTCGGGCCATACAGCTAAGCTTAATACAGTATGGCGAAATCTGGACATCCTTTGGTTATGTTATAGATTAATTTGTAAGTGATCAGATCCTAGCCTAACCATACATGGAGCACTTTGCAATTTTACAGATTTAAAAACAATAGAACTCCCTAAATTATATAAAACCTTTATACCTAGTATAGTTTTTAAGTACTTTAGTATATGCTGTTTTGTATAACCCAGAAAGTATTTTTTTCCCTTTGGTCTGACAACTCAAGAATTTACCTATATCCTGACTCGAAGTGCTAAAATGTTGACTATAAAACGTTGCTGAGTGGGTCATATATTTTTGCGTTCAACTTTATCCGGCATTTCAGTCCCGCTCGGCTCACAGGTAGGTTAAGTGAGAGACTGAATACACTTCTAATGAAGCAGGTTAAACGTTTTAAAATGTGAACACTCACCAGAACTTCGCGGAACTTTTTCGGTGTGCAGTGAGGTTGCGCCCTTGGGTTTCAGTAAGAACCTGTCGTGAATTCCTGAAAGTAGTTGGAGGTAACTTTGGAGGGGATGAATGACTAAAACGATCCTTTGACTCGAAGAGTTTTGATAGTCATGTTTCTAAGCGTTAATCGGCTTGTCAAGCACCACTAGGTTAGCCAGCTATGTAGGTCGAGGTTTAATAATGTAGTGTAACTAAGACAGACAGATAATATTTACATAATCTTTTCTTTGAATGCTTTAAAGTTAACTAACTAGCTAACTAACTATCTAGCCAACAACTTCACTTTGTAGCTCTGCACGGACATATCAGCTCGTTATTGTAAGAACAATACCTTTTACGTTACCACAGACCAGCAAATCCTGAGAGGTGTTTTCGGCGTTGCTTTTCTTTTCATCCATCTTTTCTTTACCTTCCTTGCTAAAACCCTGTGACAGTAAACGTGTGCGTATTAGCAGCAGCACAACATCCGTGTCAAAGGTTAAAAACGATGGTCACTGGTTGCAATTTGCGCCATCTAGCGGAGTAAATGTGTTTAGCGCCCCGGGCATGCCGAGGTATACCATGACTTCGTGGCCTGAGAAACAATGACCAGTCATTTCAGTACACTGTAAATGTATTGGACACAGACAGCTGCTCTGGGATGTCTGAGGAAGACTGATGATATTAGCTGATAAACGGAACGGAACCGTGGGGAATCTTAGAGTATTTTTAAATTCAGATAAGTCTAAATCACTAACTTTCCAGTGAATTTCATATGCTCCCAAAACTACATTTAATACTGCGTTTATATGAGTCTTTTTTTTTTACTCAAGAGTAGCAAATTAATTTTTTATACTGGGTGGAAATCTAGATTTTCTTTCGTGTCTTTAGTGTTGCAGATTTCACACTACTACCAAAGAAGTTCTAGAGAGTTGCCACTCTGTAATGTATTCTGGGTAATGTAGTGTAATGTATTTTACCACTCTGTAATGTATTCTGGGTAATGTAATGTAATATAATGTATTTTACCACTCTGTAATGCATTTTGGGTAATGTAGTGTAATATATTTTACCACTCTGTAATGTATTCTGAATAAGGTAATGTAATATAATGTATTTTACCACTCTAATGTATTCTGGGTAATGAAGTGTAATGTTTGCCACTCTGTAATGTATTCTGGGTAATGTAGTGCAATGTATTTTACCACTCTAATGTATTCTGAGTAATGTAATGTTATGTATTTGACACTCTGTAATGTATTCTGAGTAATGTAGTGTAATGTATTTTACCACTCTAATGTATTCTGAGTAATGTAATGTTATGTATTTGACACTCTGTAATGTATTCTGAGTAATATAGTGTAATGTATTTTACCACTCTAATATATTCTGAGTAATGCAGTGTTATGTATTTGACACTGTAATGTATTCTGGGTAATGTAGTGTAATATATTTACCACTCTGTAATGTACTCTGGGTAATGAAGTGTAATGTATTTTAACACATAGAAAAAAAGAAACATACAAATAGATTTTCTTTTTGAGTCTAATATATACTTCTACTTTCCAAAAAAAACCTTTCCAAGTGTTGAGAAACGATTACATTTTTTTGTTGTTGTTTTGAGCCGTTTAGCTGAACTCAGCCCGTCCACGGGCGCCTCCTAACGTCTGAAGATTGGCATTACAGAGCCGCACTTCCGCTCTGCGATGACGTGATGACGTGACAGGGACTGGAAAGTCGAGCATCAACAAGGTTTCGTTTTGATGGAGGGACAGCTGTCTTCTTAGGTGGGTAAAATGGTTGGGTTGGGCGGTCAATTATTGTTTGTTGGTTTTTTCAGCGAAATACGTTTCATTAGTGCAGTTGGTAATGGCGGTTTAAGGCAAGACGAAGCCTGGTTATTAGTCAGCTCAGCTGGCTAAGATAAGCTAAGCTAGTTCTGCACAGGTATCCCAGCCCGTGTTTACTTTTCACCTGAAAAGCTCTAGTAAGCAGGTCAAAATTACCCAGAAGGTGCCAACAACCCGCTTTTATTTCCCTCGATATGCGAGAAGCGTGTTCTGTTCTGTTTCTAACCTAACTAACTATCTTGTTTTGAGTAATGTGGAGTGAACCTGCGTATTCGAGTTGGTATCTCAAGCATCTGTTAGATGTACAGGAAGTTGGAAAAAGCTCTTAAAACTGCTTCCTAGTTTGGTAAAACAGGTTTAATCAGCAGAAGCGCTGGGATTTTAGCGATGAACTGCTACATAACTCTTATGTGTTGGTTCTCTCCTTCGCGATGCGGTATTAGGGGAAAAACAAGCATGTGTCAGCTTATTACAATGTACCCCAATAATGTAGGACTAAGAAATAAGATGCATCAAAAAAAGAACAAAGACAACATCAAAAAACAAAGTGCACTAGTAACCCAGGCGTTCACAGTCCCGTTCAAACCGCGTCCTTATTAAAGGCTTTACGAGTTCTCCCAGTGTTACCTTAATGATAGATGCTCACACATTGCTGACTGTGTCCAAGTATCCGTCAGGCTTAGTTATGGACCAAACTGAATAGTCACTTGGTGCCTGTATTCCAAAAATATGTTTAGGTTGACGGCTAAATTCTTAAATCTGTGTTGAAAAGCAAACCTTTTATGCATTATGAGACTAAGCTGCAGATCCAGAATTGTTAATGTAGTCTCTTGTTTGCTTATGAATAATGAATATTATTTTTTAATTTGAAATAAATAGAAATCAACATAAGTCACAAGTAGTTTGTGTTCATGAGTATGTTATTGTACACCTGTGTGATTCTACCAAGGGAGCCTTGCAGCTGACCCTTATTAAGGAATGCCTGTCTTCCCCTATTAGCTTACACTGTATTGTGTACATATTGTATCTGTTTCCCGAGAACATGCTGTGAGCTTTCCATTCTCCCTCCTTCTCTGTGGTCCCAGGTCAGGGCTTTGTAACCAGGCTCAGTATTCACGTGGAGGCTATGGACTCAGTCCAGCAGTGTTCCTGATCGCCTCTGCCAGAGGGCCATGTGTCTGCTCAGCCCCTGCTCGCAGTATGATTCTCCGTACAGTAGGGGGCACCACGCTCAGCTCCTCGTTCCCTAGCCTGGCCTTGCAGGCTGAGAGTGCTGGGGGTGGTAGAGGGCGCTGGAGCCCACTCTCCCTGAAGCCCCTCTCGGCCCTGCTCCACACTATGGTCCCCCCCGGCTACAGCGCCTTGCAGGAAGAGCGGCTGGCCATGGTGGACATGGGCGGCCCAAAGCCGGAGCCGCACCAGAACGGCTTCCACCGCGAAGCCCGCCGCCTCTCCGACCGCGCCGGTCGTGTGTCCCTCGGCCACGCCGACACTGCCGACACCCGCTACGCAGAGACCAAGCCCATGCTGCCCGAAGGCCGGCTGTCGGGCGAGGAAACCAGTGAGGAAGAGGAGAGTGAGGAGGAAGGCCAGCGGAACATGCCGAAGGAGTCGCCACTGTCCATGGCGCTCCAGATCCTTGTGCCCTTCCTGCTGGCGGGGTTCGGCACCGTCTCAGCAGGCATGGTGCTGGACATAGTGCAGGTGAGTCCAGCCCACGGGAGGACTCCGCTGAGGACCGTCACGATGGACTCTCAAGCCAGTGGCTTTTGTATAGTAGAAGCACAAGTTGTGGTAACATTCTAGAGTTATCAAAACGAGCTACCCTGGCAATGCTAGATTGCTGTTTGATATGCCATTAAGCCCCCCATTCTGAGGACAAATGGACTTTCAGTAGAACTTTGATGAAACACATTAATGTATGTATGAGAGGGGGTTATTTTTCAGCTGAAGTTCAGTATCCTGGTGATTAAATGCCACAATCACTTGCACACAGCAGCTGGTTTTGCAGGTTTCCTCCTGGGCGAAGATTAAATTGTGTGTGCCAGAAAATTGTCC
Organism: Electrophorus electricus; assembly: GCF_041902795.1. Lineage (NCBI taxonomy): Eukaryota > Metazoa > Chordata > Actinopteri > Gymnotiformes > Gymnotidae > Electrophorus > Electrophorus electricus. The sequence continues at coordinate 9,386,657 of NC_137507.1, forward strand.
CAGTGTGTATTCATAGGAACTGAGCTGTAAACTGTAAATCCATGTTTAGTGTTATTTATATTGCATTAAAAATGCACATTTTATATTTAGTTACACTGTTTCTTTCTTTCTCTCTCTCTCTCTCTCTCTCTCTCTCTCTCTCTCTCTCTCTCTCTCTCTCTCTCTCTCGCAGCATTGGAAGGCCTTTACATCTATCACTGAGATCTTCATCCTGGTCCCTGCTCTCCTGGGCTTGAAGGGTAATCTAGAGATGACACTGGCCTCCAGACTGTCCACAGCGGTGAGTTACTGACCAACCACTAGTTCACACGAGCCGCCGGTAATCCGACAGCGTAGATATTCAGGCATCACAGCAATGGTATTGGGACTTTTCCTGAATGGTGAGAGTGGCTTATTTAAATTGTCACACGATCAGTGTCATGAGAAGTGTTCTTTGGCTGTTTCTTGTTCGAGGGGGTAATGTGATCGTGGTTCTAACATGATAGACATAATAGCGGTGGTTTCTTTTTAACACAAATAATGGAGTCAGGGTAATTGATATGTTCAATGTGTCAGGTTGGCTTGGCCGTGTAGATAAGCGCTGGGTCCTTTCTCTGAAGACTGAGGTTGCTTGGTGGAATTGGTTTGTACACACTTGCTTTCATTACAGCCCAGACTTCAGGGCTGTTTGTGTGGGTTGTGTCTGTCTGGTACACCCTGCCTAGACAGACTACTGGAAGCTCAGCACTCAAGGATTTACAAAGGAGTGCTCCAGGCAAGCGTGTCTGTCCGCGTGCACACACTGGGCCGAGTTACTGCACGCGCGTTTGCGGCTCTGCGAGAAAACTCATGCTAGGAGAGAAAAGCTCCCTTGTCATCTCTCCACTCAGACTGAGGTTCCAAAGTGAGGGCGAGCCCGTTATGCCGGGCCCAGGGGACAGAAACCGCAGTGTGAGACCTACTGAGATCTGACTGAGGCTGTGTAGCCTCTGGGAGCTTTATTCCCCTCCCATCTCTCCTTCGGTGGTAGTGGTTAGTGCCCTCCTGCTGAATGTCTCGAGGTGAGCGCGCAAACACACCCCGGGCATTGGCTCGTGGGGGACTGGGCCGAAACACACGCTTGCTGCTCTGTTCCGCACAGCTGGCTAGGAGAGGCACCAGCACGTCTGCCTCACACAGCCCCACCTGCGGCGTTTTTGTTTTTAATCGTTTCTCTTTTTCTCCCTGGTTTCGTTTCCTCTATTTCACGTCAGCACACGCACGCACTTTGACGGCTGGCGGCCCGATCGGTGGGTAATGGCCTGTGGAGTGGGCGGTTTTCTGCTCCGCTCAGCCATCCAGGAAAACATCCATTTCCAGCGGGAGCGCTCCGATTCCCACCTTCTCACTTCTCCGTGTGAATATTTTCCCCCACACTCTTCAGACTCCCTCAAGACGCGCTCGCGCATAAAGCCGCTGCCGCATTTTGCCTTTGTCTCTTATCTGGTGCCAATTTTACCCAATTTTAACATTAATCATTTTGTTTATGTTGTTGTTGTTGTACACAGATCTTAATTCTTTCATATGCAGATATGCAGCTGTCACAGAGAAGGCATTTGTGAGGTGTATTTCAGTCCATATTTGTAACGAAGTTTTTGAAAGGTGTTTGGAAAGCTGAAGGCTTGACAGCGGAGTAACGGTGTTCGCCTGGCCGTGCCGCGGCCAGGATTACAGACACGGGTATTTGAAAGCGCAGGGTGTGTTCGTGTGCCGTGCGTGACTTCTGTCTGCTACCCCCTTCAGGTCAATGTTGGGAAAATGGACTCGCCTATAGAGAAGTGGAACCTGATTATAGGGAACTTGGCACTGAAACAGGTAAGAGTGCAGGGGTCTGAACAGACTCTTCATGTCCTGCAGCTCCACAATGTCCATTTTCCACGGCCTCCAGCAGTCCAGCAAATGTATCAGTTGCTAATTATTGTTTGGTTGCGCGATGCTGAGCTCCAGGAGTACATCCTGAAACTGATAAATGACCATGTCACAAGTCTGTTCCTTAACTCGGTTATCATTAAAGTTTAAAGCCAAGTGCTGGTAAATGGTGCTCTATGATTTCTTAAGCAGAAGTGACGTGTAATGTATTCTTAGCCATGATTTCATGTAGATTTTTTTTAAAGAAGTTTCATGGAACTTCTCTTCACAGAAATTTCTCTTCATGATTCCCGTTTTGTTCCCTTTGTTGTTGTTGTTTGCAGAGAAAGCTTCTTTGTCATATCCCACATAGCTCAGTGTACTTGACCAAAAGACATGGTCTCTGATCTTCATAATGTGTTTTAGTCCTTATTTATATACACTGATCAGCCATAAACGCAACTGCTTAATATCGACTAGCTCCCCTTCCTACTGCCAAGCCAGCTCGGGCCTGGACTCCACAAGACCTCTGAAGGTGTCCTGTGGCATCTGGCACCAAGACGTTAGCAGCAGATCCTTTAAGTCCTGTAAGTTGCGAAATGGGGCCTCTATAGATCGACTTGTTTTTCAGCACCTCCCACAGCTTCTCGATCAGATTGGGATCTGGGAAATTTGGAGGCCAAGTCAACATCTTGAACTCTTTGTCATGTTCTTCATGACAACAGTTTCTGAGGAAGTATTTGAGCTACAGCAGTGTTTTCGGCAGGTGGTATGTGTCAAAGTAACCTCCACAGGAATGCCTAAGATTTACCAGTAGAGCATTTTTTTTTTGGTCCTGAGAATCACACTGCCTCTGAAAGCTTGCTCTCTTCCCATAATGTATCCTCGTGCCCTTCCTTCCCCCGGTTAGTGACACATGAACAGCCAGCTGTTCACATCAGTCCTGATGGTCACATGCCCATCGTAGGTGTTTTTTTGTTGATGGACAAGGGTCAGCATGGGCACTCTGACCGCTCTGAGACTATGAAGCCCCGTACTTCCTTAGACCACGTTTGGCAGGTACTAACCACTACATACCGGGAACACTACACAAGACCTGCCGTGTTCGACATGCTCTGACACAATCGTCTGGCCATAGCAATCAAGCCCTTGTGAAAGTCGCTCACATTTGTCCTGTTTCCAACACATCAACTTCAAGAACTGAATGTTCACTTTCTGGCTAAGGTATCCCACCCCTTGACATTTGCTACTGCAACGAGAATATCAGTGTTGTTTAATACATCTGTCAGTGGTTTAAATGTTATGGCTGATCGGTGTACAGGGCTGCATAATAATATATAGGAAAATTTTATGTTTTATTGCTATGTGTTATGACTGCGTTATGCTTTGCGACATCCTAAAAGCACAGTGGTGAACATTTGCTGTGACATGGTTAAAGACTGACTGGCATTATTTTCATTATTTATGCTCGTTGGATCATGTGAATACTGTTGTTCGTCAAAACCCCCATAGAATTTTCATCTGCAGTGTCTGACACAGGGCGCCGTTAACACGCAGCGGTAGGGGAAATGCTGTGGTGTGTTAGAGAGCTACTGTAGAACACACTACACATTGTGAAGTCCTACTCGCGTATTTACTTGTGTATATACTCGCGAGAATTTAGCTTGACTCTCCAACTTGAACCAAAGATTCATTTGTTTACAAAGGGTTTGAGGATGGCTCCTGTTAATTGAAATGCTCATAATTGTGGCCCAGGCGACTGTTGTGAACATTCCCCGGTCACCCTTGACCCCGGCTCTGTCTCCCCAGGTTCAGGCCACGGTGGTGGGCTTCCTGGCTGCAGTCGCGGCCGTCATCCTGGGTTGGATCCCTGAGGGGAGGTTCCAGATGAGTCACGCCACGCTCCTGTGCTCCAGCAGCGTGGCGACGGCCTTCATCGCCTCCCTGTTGCAAGGTACAGCTCTGCAAGGCACTCTCCCATGACCCCTGACCCTGCCCAGCGACCCAGGGCTAAAGGTTACAGTGCGTTCCAGTGTATTCTACTGTGGAATCCCGACTATACTCTCACTCAGAGATGGAGAGATGCAGGCAATCTGCAAAAGGAACATCTCACCCAATGATACTACTCGGGCTAGGTCTTGATTTATGGCTGTTTAGTTGTTAGCAGGAGCTCTTTAAGATAATGTGATAGTCATCATCTTTAACACATGTTTTGAGATGTTAGCATTTTGGGCTGAGGTGTTTTCTTTAAAACAGCTCACTGTGTTGTAAGGGCTTAACCAGCCCTGATAGGGAAACAAGGGAAATCCTTTATGCTGTGTGTGTGTGTGTGTGTGTGTGAGATGAATACACTGCTGTAAGAATGTACTGTATAGTTGGCGTTTTTTTTCTGTTCCTTTGTCACAGGCATCATAATGGTGGGCGTGATTGTGGGCTCGAAGAAGACGGGAATCAACCCTGATAACGTAGCCACGCCCATCGCTGCCAGCTTCGGCGACCTGATCACGCTGGCCATCCTGGCTTGGATCAGTCAGGGCCTCTTCAACTGCCTGGGTGAGACAGAAAGACTGACATAGGGGGATGTTTATTTATTTGTTTATTTTTACATTCATGTATTTTTATGTTGACCAGAAGAGGGTGCAAGAGTTACATGTATGCTGGCTGATTCTGGTATATTTGCTCAGCTGTCCAGTAGGCAACAGCTTTCCCTGGGGTGAAAGTTCAAGAAATTAGAATGTAGAATTTCTAGAACTGTGACTAAATGTAATACAAGACCAAATAAATATTGTAAGCAGAACGTTAGCTTGTGTAGTACTTCACTACAGGTGTTGGGTGCGTGATGTATGGTGCATGAGTTAATGGTGTGTGGAGCTGACATCTTTTACGGGCAGGGGGTAGGTCTCTAACGAGGCTCGCTCGGCCTGCTGGAGACTGACCTGCACAATGGTACTTCTGTAGCAGAGTTTTGTAGCAACACGTGCACACACACACTCTCTCTCTCTTCAGCTGGGTCAAATGCACCGACTCTTTATGGTTTGGGTGATATAATGCTGTATTTAGTAGTGATAATAATATGACATTGGATGCAGTTACACGTCAGCAGTATCGAGAAGTTTATGAGCCTGCAAAATGGTGAGGGGGCAGGCAGTTAAAGTATTTAACATTTACATTTTTAACATCTAATTTTTTTGCAGTTCAGAACTGACACTGAAGTAGGTTGTGACCATGATCCTGTATCACTAAAAAAACATTTTCTGTCAGTTATTATTGTTTTCTCAGGGAAGTATGTCAGGACTTGGGTTCTATTACTTGGGTTCTATTACTTCAAGAATGTTGGTACTGGTGTTATGTTAGAAATAAGCACAATGCTTATAGATATTTTGTTTAAATATTTAAGTACATAAGCTATTTCTCGCACATTGCCTTTTAGCCTGCTGACACACCCAAAACCGAACGCAAATAACTCACTTGGGGAATCTGAGACACACACACATACACACAGAGACAGACACACAAAACTGTAATGAAATAGAATGATGATTTTTTTTTTCTATTTTAGTACTAATAAGACCCAGACTTCCTTTAAAGCATTTTTTTTTATTTCCTTCTCTCTCTCCGTCCCTTTTTACAGCCGTCATCAGAGAGGTGAAATGAGGTGAAAGTCCGGCAAACAGCCCCCAGTGTTCATAAACTCCTTAGAGCCCAGCCTGCCGGCACACACGGCGAGCCCAGCAGAGCCCTTTCACACTAAATATAGCCATGCACCCTCGCCTGCCTCCTATTAGGGATTTGGAGCCCTGGGCTTGTGGAGTGTGACCAGGACTTGAAAATCAGTTAAGCAGTGGTTAGAGTGTGAAGAAAAAGGTCTTTTTAGAGGTGGTTAGGGGACATGAAAAATATTTGGAAGTGAAAAATTTCAAGATCGTCATATTCATCCTGTTGTGCATTTGTTTAGAATTGGAATTGTGTTGGTGCACAGTGCCTTTTAATTAAAATTATTTTGCAGACTGAGGTAAAACAGCCATAGGAAAGGTGCGTGCACGTGCGCGTGTGTGTGTGTGTGTGTGTGTGTGTATGTCTGTTGAAACCAGGCTGTTGATGTTAATGCTATTGTCTCTCTGTCTATCCGTCTCGCAGACTCTCATCCATACGTGTCATTCCTGGTGTGTGCCTTCTTCATGTGTCTGACTCCAGTGTGGATGGTCATCTCGTCCAAACACCCCGCCAGCCGACAGCTGCTCTACTCTGGCTGGGAGCCAGTCATCACGGCCATGCTCATCAGCAGGTCCCCCACGCACGCAAGCTTTAGGCCCTTCACTTCATATAGCTGTCCATGCTTATAACTGCCGCACCTGGCAACCAGTAGACCCTGATGTGTGTGTTTTTTTTCCCTCATGGCAGTATTGGAGGTCTCATCCTGGGTAAAACTGTGTCTGACCCTAACCTGGCTGGGATAGTGGTCTACACCCCTGTCATAAATGGTAAGAGCAGTTCACTTTAACATAGCTTCATGCCATTAGCAGAAATATGCACAAATTATTTTAATGGGGTTTTTTTTTTGTTTGTTGTTGTTTAAAAAAAAAAAAAGAATCAAAGAGCTGATAACTGCACGTGTGAACAGCTGTGATGCCGGTGGGGGTCTTTTTAATGAAGCTGTCAGGTCAGGCTAGGACAGTAAACAACCTCACTTCCTCCCGTGCTGCCCTCCTTGCACCAAGATCGGCACCCCTATAATCTGTGTATAAATGTAGTTTGCCTCTGAACACTGAACGTTAGCATCCACTTCTACCTGTTTCAGTATTTTTAAAAACCCAGATAAGAGGCCATGGCTTCACCAACGCCTGACTCTAAGGACTGTACCTGAACGTAGAATTGGCGAAATGGCCAAGGATGTGAGATGGCGTGTGAGGTCACTTCTGGCTGTGGTTCGCTGAGATCAAGCACCGCATGGCCAAGATGACTCATGTCTGACAGTAACAGGGCTGCTTGCCAGTACTGTGGTATTTCGATGAGGGGTGATAAGGTTCTAAAAGACGCACCACTGGTCAGCATGTACTGATCTCAGTCCACAGGACATGCTAGACACGTGCGTGTGTGTGTCTGTGTGTGTGTGTGTGTGTGTGTGTGTGTGTGTGAGAGAGAGAGAGAGAGAGAGAGAGAGTTAGCAGCAGGAGGAAGGAAGCTCACTTACCCTCCATGGCGCCCAGGGAGGCGCTGAGGAAAACCTCGTTAAATGAGCCCAGAATATGCAGCGTGTTCTCCTCTGTCTGGCACATATGTGCACGCTCTCCTGCCTGAGACACACACACCTGAACCTCCTGACCTGCTTCTCTCTCTCACACACACACACACACACACACACACACACACACACACAGTCTTATCAGTGCAGTGACCCAGATTATAGTGCCCTGCTGGGGTGCTGACCTGAACAGGAGGTGTCATGCAAGTGTGTGTGTGTGTGTGTGAGGTTAAACATTGTTGGCGGATAAAGAGAAAGTGAGTGTTTGAGTAATTGGGTGTCCCTGATCTGGGGAGGAAAGTTTAAACGCATCCACCCATCGCATTCCCTTCTGCCTCTGTCCCGCAAATGTTGGTGTTTGGTCATATTATGTCAGCGTCAGCATATAAACGCTACAGCATGTGCATGCACACTTGCTTTCAGAGAAGCCGTTTCTTCATTTATTACAGTACAGTCTTACGCAGCCCACCTGTGATTTGACTATGGGAGTGTTGCATGATCTCTGCTTGGTCTCTTCAGTTTCACTTCTCACCCCCAATAAAAGATGCAAAAATTACCCGCACAGCCAAATACCCCACAAAACCACAGCTTCTCCATAGGCAATTGCCCCGAAAATAAATTACCCTTCAACAAAATATCTCTGACAGTTCATGGGGGGCTCTTGTAGATGAGAGGCGTTTGGCTGTGTGTTTTTTTGTTGAGGTGCACACGGCCTGCTCTTGGCACTGGCCTAAAGCCAGCAAGGGCCTCGTGAGTCCTGATTGGCCGACGATGGGCCTCGTGAGTCCTGATTGGCCGACGATGGGGCATGTGGGTCCTCATTCGCCGACGCTACATTGGAATGCCATTGCACTCGTGCCATGAGAGAACAAATGCACCGTTATAGCGTTATGATAATTTAAGTGATTTGAAGAAGGCACAAGTGCTTTGAAATGAAAACCTCCCTCCTACTTTCTGAAGTGCAAGCACAATTCCTGCCGCTGTTTCTAGGAACATTTATGTAATTTAAACCCCATTAGCCACGGTCTGTTTTCTCTCATGACTTCTCTTTAAGTTGAAGCACTTTGCTGAAGGTAGCCATTTTAGCCTTTCTTGAGTAAATTAGTTGCAACCTTTTTTATTTTCCTTAGAAGTGTCCTTTGCCGAGTGTTAGTTCCAGCATGTTAGTTAATACCCAATGTTTTTATGGTGGTGTTAGACATTTTTGCAGTTTGTAATGCATTTTTTGCAGTTCTCCAGGCAAATGGAAAGTTCTCTCACAGTGAGCAAAGGGGACAGAGCCCCTCTCTATAGGTTGTCCTTCCCTGTCCTCCTCTCAATCTCTCTCTCCTTCAGTGTGTCTCTGGATGCACCCTTTTCATTACTCAAGGCCACTGGCCATAACAGTTTATTACTGCAGCTCTGTACAGCACTCTGTTCTGCTAGCAGTGACATAAAGGGGAGCGCGTATGTGAGTGAGAGTGCATGTGCCTGTGATTTTGTGTGTGTCGCTTGGAAGAGGATGAAGACACTATGTGCACTGTCTGCAGTGGTGTTAAAAGGATGAGGTTTTGTACCCACCCTCTCTGTCTGGGCCGATAACATCCTCGCTGTGGTGTGCCTGACGGGAAGGGGCAGACAGCTGCGGTCTGCCTGACGGGAACGGCTCTGTTCCGCAGGGATCGGTGGGAATCTGGTGGCCATCCAGTCCAGCCGCATCTCCACACACCTGCACTTCCACAGCGCCCCTGGGGAAGTCCCGGACGAGGCCAAGGGCTGCTACTACCCGTGCCGTACCTTCTGCGGCTCAGGTAATCCCACACCTCCCAACACTGCTTCACCATGCTACACTGTTCATCTGGTCAGCTTTCACTTTGTCTTCCACTGGAATGTGGCGTTGTTGGTAGCAACTGAACTTGACTGTATACTCTGTGTGTGTGTGTGTGTGTGTGTGTGTGTGTGTGTGTGTGTGTGTGAACGCTGTAGGGTGCGAAACACTGGTGGCCAGGCTTTGCTCCACGTCCATATAAAGTGTCTTTGGTGAAGCCTTTCAATTGTTGTCATTAGTTAATCTGCCCGAAAGGTCGTCGAGACAACATAAGTGACGGGGATGTCTTGTGTATGTTTCTGTTGGGCCGTCTGCTAGTCCTTGTGCCCCGGCTGCCTTCGACTGTAAATACCCCGATGATTCATGCAGACTTCAGCAGGGATGAAACCCAGTGTAGGACTCCCTCAGAAGGCTGACCCCCCCCCCCCCCCCCAGCTGACAGTGAAGGACTACAAGATGATGGATAAGGGCGATGGAGGGAGAGAGAGATGGGGAGGAGTAGGGAGCCAGGGGGCAAGCAAGAGAGGAGACAAAGTGCAGGCCTGTGCACTCATATGATTAAGTGAGCGCCCAGGCTTTAATGGAGTGCGTATTTAACAGAGCGGGCCAGATCGCCATCGGGACGGTGTTCAACTCCGTGTCCGAGATAAACAATGGAAGGCCAAAGCCAGTGCAGGAGTGCAGGAGCACAGGGCTGGCAGCATCCATGCTTTTAGTACCCTGCCCTTCCTGAGCCTGATTCACAGGGCAGGCAAGCAGGAGTCAGCTGGGCACAGCTGGCCAGACACGCGCAGGGCTCTGTTCCCACTGCCAGCCTGGCATTGCCATCTGCAGGGAGAGGCCTAAATGCTCAGTGCTCTGTCCTGAATTCCAGTTTAGAGTTTCCAGAAGGCACCGCCAGCATGCTTGTGTGAGTGCTGTGTAATACGTGCTTTCTGCACACAATACACCATATAGAAATAAAGTATAATATGAGAACTAGATAAGATGTAGCTTAAAAATGTAAAGTAATGTAGCTTATAAATTTTGAATGGTTGTTCTGAATTGAGTGAAGTGTGCCATGATCCCCATAGTAGGTTAAGTTTGGAAGTTTGATCATGCAAACTGATTAGTTTAGCAGTGCTGTTGCTCAGAATTCACGCCTAAATGGTTTTATGGTCATTTCACACCTCACATTAAAGTCCCAGATGTCACATGTTTGCAGATCAGTATCACAATTATAAAAGTATATAAAACAACTTGAGGCCAGCAGTCCAGGAAAGCATAACTGGCCTTGGCCTCTGGGTTGGATACATGGTTCCACTCTCAAAAAGTCTTTGTGTGTGGCTGAGGTGTGCTGATAGTTTGTTTGTTTCTCTCTATTTTATCAGGAGCCAATCACAGGTCAGCGCAGGTATTGCTCCTACTGGTAGTCCCGGGTCACGTGATGTTCCTGTACACCATTCATCTGATGAAGAGTGGCCACACCACACTGACGACCATCTTCATGGCCGTGTACCTGGCTGCCGCACTGCTCCAGGTCAGAATGGGTTCAAACCCCCCTGGTCTCTGGGGAAAGCGCAGATGGAACAGGCCCTCTGACTACACAACACTGCCCCAAAATATTCTCCCATTTAATGTGGATACAGTGCAGAGAGTCTGTGGTATCCAGACCCAGTCCTTCAGACCACATGGTTTTCTCATTCATGCTTTGTAATCTGCTCTAATTCACCTCAGTAAAGGGTTTGACTGTTAGCAGATCAGGTGGGGTCAGCTCGTGTGAGTGTGTGAGTGTGTGTGTGAGTGTGTGTGTGAGTGTGTGTGTGAGTGTGTGTGTGAGTGTGTGTGTGAGTGTGTGTGTGAGTGTGTGTGTGAGTGTGTGTATATGTGTGTGTGAGTGTGTGTGTGTGTGTGTGTGTGTGAGTGTGTGAGTGTGTGTGTGTGTGTGTGTGAGTGTGTGTGTGAGTGTGTGTGTGAGTGTGTGTGTGTGTGAGTGTGTGTGTGTGTGTGTGTGTGTGTGTGAGTGTGTGAGTGAGTGTGTGTGTGAGTGTGTGTGTGAGTGTGTGTGTGAGTGTGTGTATATGTGTGTGTGTGTGTGTGTGTGTGTGAGTGTGTGAGTGTGTGAGTGAGTGAGTGAGTGTGAGTGAGTGTGAGTGAGTGTGTGTGTGTGTGTGTGTGAGTGTGTGTGTGTGTGTGTGTGAGTGTGTGTGTGTGTGTGAGTGTGTGTGTGTGAGTGTGTGTGTGCGTGTGCGTGTATGAAAACACAGAACTGTGCATCCCCGGTCCTGAAATGCATTTGAAGCCCAAAATTTGTTTTAAAAGCTGAAACTATAGCAAAAAGGTTCAGTGTACTTGTTCACTTTGCTAAGCAGCGATGCGAGTGTGTGTGTGTTTGATTTTTCAGCTATTTTGATCATAATTACGATCAATTTGGCATGCCTGTGGTGATGTGTAGATGAGTGAGGGCGTTCATGGAGCGGCATGAATGGATGGTATTTTCTGTGTGTGTGTGTGTGTGTGTGTGTGTGTGTGTGTGTGTGTGTGTGTGTGTGTGTGTGTGTGTGTGAGTTAAAATGAGTCTAGCCATGTAAGTCAGCAGTTACACTGGAGTCACTTTATTAATCCATCTTAAAGTGAAGCCGTCCAGTTAATAGGGACAGGCCTGTTACATTATCTTACCCAAGAAGCCTGAAAAGTCTGAGCTGAACTGTAGTTGATACGAACCAAAGCAATATTTTAAATGAATGAGTTGGATGCCTGTGTGGGTCTTCTTCTAAAACGAGGATGCAGCGACACGGGCGTGCAGAATCAAAGCTGTTTCAGTACTAACAGCAGCAAATTATGTTAAATTCAAGTGAGTGACAGTGTCACTCACTCACTCGGCCCCAACTGAGCTTCTTAACACCCTTCAACAACCCCCCCCCCCCCAGGATTTTCTTAAATTTCTGCAAACCATCCTGTGAGTAGCTATTGATATCACCATACAGCTGAAGTGTGTGTTGAAACAGAGAGAGACACAAACGTTACTCCTGTCCATAGATTGATGCAATTTCACCATCACGCAAATGTTTAATACAAACTGTCACTCTCAGGTTTTTGTTCAGAACTGTGCGTGTGGGTGTGTGATGGAGTGAGAGAGAGACAGAAAGGTGTAAAAAGCTGTGGGATGAGAGAGTAAACATCTTTGGCGCAGCGTACGTGCGTGCAGTGCAAGCTGTGTAGACTACAGTCCCATATGACTGCCCTCCCTGTCCTCGTGAGGTACAGGAACCGTGTGTGTGTGTTTGCAGAAGGTGGGAGCTGCAACCTTAATCCTGTCAGTTCTTAAAAATTTGCATATATTAGCAAACCATCTCTCTCAAATAGACCCTAGAAATCTGTTTTTCTCCTGGGTTTCTTCTTGCTGTAGCAACATCACACATCACTACTTTCACATGAAGTATTTCGACAGACCTGTTTTCTGCTGTTTTCCTTATTATGGCAGAAGTCTAGTATTTTTGGAGGGTTTTTAAATTTTAATTTAATTTTAGGAAACAAAGAAATAGCCAAAGATGCAGAATGGTGGTCATCTCACGAGACCAGCGAGCTGCTAATGAAGGAAAGGAGAAAGGGGCCCTGGACACTGTTATCTCAGTTAGGACAGCTGAGCTATCACTGATTAAAACCATTTCTCTCATGATATTCATAATCTACACGTTGTCTAGTGCAGGCATGATTAATTGCCCATGAGGTAGCTACTTTTGTATTGGTCCTCCAGCCGAACAGACCTGGAAAGGTACAAATGGCTTTTAAACGTGCTCTGTCCTCTGTTGGACTGACCTCAGTGTCCACTGGAGGAGAGTGGCACCCGCAGGGAGCCTGTGAGAAGCATCCATGCCGGCCTGTCATGCTGATTAATGCACTGCTGTCCTTTCTGTTTTGCCTTAAATGAACGTCACGCAAGCAGAAAACTGAACGGGACGCACCCATACCAAGAAGGGCAAAGTGACGTTGCAGGAATTGAGCAAGCTTGATGGCAAAAGCTCTACTTGGTGATATAAATTTAGAAAATGCATCAGGAATATTTTTGGTTTGTTTTGTTGTTTGATTGCATGATTTATTGATGCAGCGTCTGACTTGAAAGTTAGCAGCGGGATTTTTGTGATGGATTCTGTTCAGTTAGCCGGATTAGATCAAATGCTTTTTGCTGCAGTGCTGTGAAATGGATATGTGAAGTGATTTGGCCCACTGTCCTGTTTATCTTGCATACAAATACCAAGCTTCAAAACTTGAAACTTGAGTTTCTTTCATTTCAGAACTCTCCTTTGGGATTATACACAATCACTCCCCTCTGCATACACACACACACACACACACACACACACACACACACACACAGAGCCACACATACAAATCTGAGCTGTGGAGAATAGACTTAATTAGTGGGAGCGAATGAGGCCTTCTAGAAGTTTACACAAAAAAGGCGCCAACCCAAACACTGCTCATGTTAACTGTGTGCTGCTGTCTGTGCTGTGGAGTCTCTCTCCTTGAGTAGCTTCCCTGAAACGCGTGTACAGGAAGCAGCCGACCTAATGGAACGCCTGACCACAGCCGCTGTCTCCTGCACTGTAAACAGCTCTGTGTTTGTGTGTGTGTGTGGGTGTGTGTGTGGGTGTGGTTGGGTGTTTCTCAGGTATTCCTGTTGCTGTGTATAGCTGACTGGATGGTGCACTCCATGTGGAAAAGTGGCAAAGACCCGGACAGTTTCTCCATCCCGTACCTGACGGCGCTGGGCGACCTGCTGGGCACCGCCCTCCTGGCCCTTGGCTTCCACTTCCTCTGGGTCATCGGGGATCAGGACAGCGACGTGGGTGATTAAATTTGGTCACTTCATCCTGAAGGTGGAAATGTCGCATTTCACCCAAACCTGGCCTTTGTTGCTATGGGGTACCAGCCAGGCCAGTATGTGGGACGTTCCTTTGCCTCTTCTGTTTGGCCGATGCTTTATGACGATGGACCAATGAGAAGCCTAGGAGGCAGCAGACCAGATCTAACAGCCTAACATCTAACATTTAATGTCTTTATTTGACCACCAGACTAAATTAATATTCTGCTCCTAGAGATCAGGAACCTTCTTGGATGCTGTGTTTTTGTTATCGTTTCATTCCCGTCGGAGATGCCTCTGCTTTGTTTTCACCTCATAGAAGTGTTCCTGATCTCCACACAGCAATCACCTTCCTTCACTGAGCCTGTTCTTTCATTAGCACATGACTTTCTCCTTATTTCCTTTGGCCCCTTCGTACCACAGACCTTTGTTAAGGGGCTGTGGATAAACACGTCCAACACACTTTTTTCCTCTTGGGAGGGCTCTCCGCTTTTTAAGCAAATTTTGTTGCGCTGTGTTGTGGCACATTGGGTCAGTCCAATGCTCACTGGCCGCTGTTTACATGTATGCAGCTGTTAACGACATGGGACATGCGTGTCTGAGGTACGTGGGTAATGGCGCAGTATTTATCTTTAACGTAAACAACGCTAGTTTTCCTTTCTGCAAAGCTCTTCCGAGGTGCCATTATGGGTGTGTTTCAGAAGTCTCTACTGGCTTCACGGGAGACCAGTTCAGTTGTGTCTCTCTGTGTGTCAGGATATTTTATACTCACAATAAATGTGTACACTTTGTTTATGGTCCCTCTCTGCTAGACACCTCCTATTTTTTTCTGTTAGTTTTTTTCTTATCCTCCGTAACAGATGAAATAATGTCTCTGCTGAAGTATAATTTTACTGGTCTGTTTTACAGTGTGTTTGCAATACTGTCTTCACCTCTGTTCCACATGGTATCTAACAAGGTACTTAGAATGGGCAGTGATCTTGTACCTGTCTACCTTATAAGTCCTGGAGTGGATTTGATGGAGTGTGTGTGTATATATATATATATATATATATATATATATATATATATATATATGTATATATATATATACACATATATATATATATATATATATATATATATATATATATATATATATATATATATATGTATATATGTATGTATGTGTGTATGTATGTATGTATGTATGTATGTATGTATATGTATATGTGCTGCGATACACTCAGCAGTTTATGGCTCCCACTTAAAATCTGTTTTCCTTCTAATTTGGTTCATCTTGAAAGTCCTCTGAATAGCTTTCACTAAGTTTGTAAAATTATTTCGCCAGAATTTCTCCTCTTACGGCTGCGTAAGGTTTACATGGGCTTTAGTCTCAATGGTAAGAAAGCTGAAGTCCCTCATACACACTGCGTTTGCCAGCGTCTCGCTGCGTTGGCCAGTCTCACCCTTTTCTAGTTTAAGCAGCCCAGCCACCAAATGCTGAATGTACAGTGTCCTTGCAGAATGTAAAGTTACACCTTAGACGTGCTGCCAAAGTGAAACATCGATTATAATGCTTGTGCACGTGGATCAACACGTGGTTTTGTTTGAAGGCTATGTTTAATAGCCTATAACACTCTTATCATATACATTTTTAATGCTTTATCATGTTCCCTGGGTGCTTTAAACAGGCCCTATCATGGAAAACAGAATTTCCCTTATTTCACTAAAATAAAGAATTTTGAAGAAATATATGAATATTGTTAGTTTCAAAATACACCATTCACTCCCCCAGTCCACGCAGTCCTCACATGGAATTCAAGAGGCGTAAACAGGCTGTTTTGAAATCACTTACGTTGCCGTTCTCAGGCATGCATTCCTCCTATACTCTGAGTGCTTCTTAAGTGAGACACAATACAGGCTAGTCAATCAGAACAGAAGTTGTTTATCTTATGTTGTCTTGCGGACGCAGGAACAGAATCAGCCAGTTTAATTCTAAATGTTAGAGACGTGGAATGGCTGTGTAAAAATGAATTATGGCTGTTTTTGGAACAAAAACCACAAAATGTAATTAGACATCTAAAATCTACAATATAAAAATATAGGATATTGAAGCTTTTAAAACACTATTGCAGTACCACACTATACAGTTTTCTGTTCGGATAGCCTGTTTTATCTATTCGAGAATGCAAGCCTACAATATTAATTTTATTCGGTTTAACTTTGGTGTAGGCTGCTCCTGATGCGTTTGCTTTGTAGAGTCTTGAAGGACTCACTTTGTACATGTGTCTAGACAGTCCTCATTAACAAGGGCTTCTGCAGACTGCAAGAGGATGTATAAAGGTGCAGACGATGTGCCGTGGGAACCCTGAAACCAGAAAGCAACACTGCTATCGCTTCCCAAACTGACCCTATGTCAGTTAGCACCTCATTAAAGACGACCAGACAGCCCGCTGCACTGCCTGGGCTGAACCCGCTGCCACAACAGAAGCTGATTCGAGTCTAATGTGAACCAGATGCCAGTAAAGTAATATTGGTACATCCAACTCACCAGGTCTGGGTATAGGTGGTTTTCACCAGTTACTTGTACACTTTTTTTTTTTTTTTTTAACTCGATTTGCCTGCAATGACTGCTAATTCACTTTTAATTGGTTTAATTTAATATTGATCAGTCTCTAGACCAACATTTAGTTCTCCATGGTACCCATGAACACGGTTCTCTGAAAATGAGTCTTATTGCCATATATTACTAGTTAATGATTTAAGGTACACTTATGGCAAACTTCCAAGCAGTGTGCTCCATGCTGAGATTATAATCACCTGGCTCCGCTGTAATTTTGGAGGTGGTCCCCTGGCCTACAGACTTCAGCTAAGTGTTGGACTAAGATGGCACAGACTCACGTCCAGTAACTCCACTTTAATCTGTCCTGGGGACCAGATCTGAGAACTTCCCTACCACTGCCAGCTCTACCTCCCTCCCCATTTGCCAGACTGAGTTTCTGTTTGGAATCTGATCTTCTCATCCGGTAAGTGTTGCTAGGGAAGAAGCTACTCGTAGACAGTGACTTGACAGGGGAGCTCTTTGGCTGTCTTGAGTAATATTTCATGGTCGGTTTCCACGGAGTCTGCAAAACAGCACGCAATGAATTTTCTTTCTGTCTGTACCTTCGGTTACTTACTGGTACTAGAACTTGCGTCCTGCGTCACGCTCACACCATGTTAATGTAGAACAGTACAGAACCGTAGAGAGGTTGTTCAAACCGGGAAAAGTTTCTAACTCTCAGCTCATTTTCTTGTTTAAGCCAAGACGAGCAGATTGAGGGTTTGTGGTTCGAGGGTTTCCTAAACCTTCCCAGGCACATGTACATTTTCATGCTAACCTGTATATGACAACTTTAATGCTGAAATTCGAATAGCTGACTGTGAATATTGGTTTTCATTCGTTACCAGATCTTGCTGTGTCTCTCTACACTACTGTACATTCCTACATTACTCTGCCTCACTACAGTAATCTGCCCCTCTACAGTATTGTACTGTACTACATTACTCTGCCTCACTACAGTAATCTGCCCCTCTACAGTATTGTACTGTACTACATTACTCTGCCTCTACAGTAATCTGCCCCTCTACAGTATTGTACTGTACTACATTACTGTGCCTCACTACAGTAATCTGCCCCTCTACAGTATTGTACTGTACATTACTCTGTCTCTACAGTAATCTGCCCCTCTACAGTATTGTACTGTACTACATTACTCTGCCTCTACAGTAATCTGCCCCTCTACAGTATTGTACTGTACTACATTACTCTGCCTCTACAGTAATCTGCCCCTCTACAGTATTGTACTGTACTACATTACTCTGCCTCTACAGTAATCTGCCCCTCTACAGTATTGTACTGTACTACATTACTCTGCCTCTACAGTAATCTGCCCCTCTACAGTATTGTACTGTACTACATTACTCTGCCTCACTACAGTAATCTGCCCCTCTACAGTATTGTACTGTACATTACTCTGTCTCTACAGTAATCTGCCCCTCTACAGTATTGTACTGTACTACATTACTCTGCCTCTACAGTAATCTGCCCCTCTACAGTATTGTACTGTACTACATTACTCTGCCTCTACAGTAATCTGCCCCTCTACAGTATTGTACTGTACTACATTACTCTGCCTCTACAGTAATCTGCCCCTCTACAGTATTGTACTGTACTACATTACTCTGCCTCTACAGTAATCTGCCCCTCTACAGTATTGTACTGTACTACATTACTCTGCCTCTACAGTAATCTGCCCCTCTACAGTATTGTACTGTACTACATTACTCTGCCTCACTACAGTAATCTGCCCCTCTACAGTATTGTACTGTACTACATTACTCTGCCTCTACAGTAATCTGCCCCTCTACAGTATTGTACTGTACTACATTACTCTGCCTCTACAGTAATGTACCTCTCTTCTACAAGCTGAGAAATAAATAAATTTTTAAAAAAACAATTATCCAGGCCCTGCTGCTAGAGAGAGAAAGAGGCTGGTGGTGGTGGGTATTTTCAGATCAACCAAGGCCCGGCATGAGCCTGTGGTGAAGCCGTGGGTTCCAGGGAGATGCCAGGGTCCCCCTCGCAGGTGCAGTACCCAGCCACAAACCAGACACGGCATGCTTGTTGGGGGAAGGGAATCCGTTTCCGGAGGTTGATGAGTCGTCTTTTCCAAACAGCAGGCACGTTAAGGTTCGTGCAGACAACACCTCCGGCTCCGTATCGCAGACTGACTCCGGCACGCTGGTGCAGCCGTACCGCGGTTTTTAGCTGCTTGCTGATGATGAGCAGATCTGAAGCCCATAAGTGGCATGAAAACTTGGCACCCTTATGTAATCCCGCCCCAGCCGCCAACAGTTTCTTCAGAGGCACCACTTCAAAACGCGATGGGATTCAGCTCAGCACACACATATAATCAGACAGATCAGGTCTTTGCACAGACTGGAGAAGCCAGTGCCAGCACACCAAGGTCAGCCTGTTGGCAAAGCTCCAGTAACACCCGCTCAGCAAGAAATGTTACAGCAGGACAGCAGCAGGCGATCCAGAGACATGCTATCTCTCTCAAAGGTTTGCATGACACAGTTGTATATACATTTGCATATTCCAATAAGTTTTTTTTTAATGCAAATCCAGCAGTGTATGTGTAATTAGACTAAATTAATTTTTTGCTTGAATGGTGATTACACATCACATTGCTCAGTCAAAATTTCTCACTGTCATCTGAATATATTTTTAGCCTTACCCAAAAAGTGATTTTGTAGCACTCTGGGTATTTTTAAATTTTGTATGATGTGGGGACTGGTGGGCATAATGTAAGCAACTGATCGATCATTTGCTCATTAGCCAGTTGTTGCTGCTGCAGGTTTACCTTGAAACAGCATTCTCACGGTTTCGTCCTCGTGCTCTGCAGAGGGTTTCCTTGCCGCTGTGGCCCTCGGCTTGCACACTGGGAGCTTGGACTTGGGACATTCGTAAAGCTGCTTTGTGACGACGTCTGATGCAAAAAACGCTATGTAAAATAATTTTGATTTGAATAACATTATGCTTCTGTTTAAAGTTAAAACATTCATTGGTCAGCTAGCTATAGTCTAGCTGAAGACCACGCTGGGGCACTGTGTATCCGTACACAGGCTGGGGAGAATGGCAGTGAATGGCTTTGTTTGAAGTGCACGTGGGCTTTAATCAGGTGGGCATGGTGGTGAATGCGAACAAAGAGAAACAGACACATGCATTTTCAGTTTTTCAGCTTTAATGACAAAACAGCAGTAAGAGACAGAGAGAGGGGCAGAATGATCCAAAGAGCAAGTATTCTGGTTTTACACTGATCCACTAATCCTGTACATCTGCACGTTTCTATTTTTTTTTTGGTGAGTAGGGTCAGACCCAATGATCCGACAGAGTGCCCGTCCCACACTGGAACGGGCGCAAAGCACGGGAGTCCATACGTGTTGCCATGGAGACAAGGAATAAATAAATAAATAATACAGAGGCTGGTACATACATGTTGGACATGAGCCTGAAAAAGGAAGAGGAGTCAGTGTGCTCATGCGCACACGCGCACGCACACACACACACACACACACACACACACACGTGGCTGCAAGAATATAGATGCTGTACAATAGCATGACAGCGCTATGTCCACTTATGGTATGACAGGCACATTCCACAGAGTTGCGGAGAGCTCGGAGAAAAGGAGTAGCAGATGTATTGCTTAAACATGTTCTTCTCTACATGTACACTTAACTGTGTGAAGTGTTGGATATCGGCCACTTTCATCTGAGAAGCTGCATTTGGGCCCAAGACCCAGAAATGCATGTGTGTTTGTGTGCGTGATGTTATATGAAGGCACTCTTGTGTGTAAGGGTGAGCTGCCCTGTGTGTGTGGGTGTGTGTATGTATGAGAGTGACAAAGTAATAATGAGAGGATGAAAGGGATTGTGTCTAATTTGTTTTTCGTGCTGTGTATTTGACATGCCACCATGTTGCTGAATACCACTGCGTGCGTGTGAATGCTTGAGTGAGCTGTCAAGATGTGAAGAAAGGACATTACACAAGCGTTCCCAACAGAACAGCACCTGAGGAGCCGGGCGGCCTTTCTTCTCCATATGGGATCTTGCGGTTCAAACCAGCACTGAGGGCATGCCTTTTGTTGCCATTTCAGGATTTCCATGATTTCCATCAAATGTTTAGTTTTGAAGGGAGCTAGACAGTCATATTTAGAAAAGAAACAGAGTTGACATGTACCTTGAATTCTAACTGCAACTTTTAGGGAACCGCTACTAGATTGTGTGTGTGTGTGTGTGTGTGTGTATGAGTCGGTGTGAGTGGGTGTGTTGTCTCCTATAAAACCCTCACTGGAGGTCTAATCCAGCTAATTAGCATTCATTTATCAAGGCACACTAATTCATCCAGCCATCCAGGGAAAAAGAGAGAGAACCATATCGCAAGCTAGCACTTGGACTCAGTCACCTTTAACTAGCGAAGGATTTTTGGAGACAATCGGACACACCAGCCTGAGGACCCCAGATATATAACTGGGTGATTTCATCATTTTTGAGATCCTCTAATACAGAGTCGAATCACACAGCGAGCATGAACATGTTCTACAAATGAAAGCGTTTGTTCCTTTTAAGTGAGAAGAGAAGGCGCGAGTACAACAGAGCAGTCGTTTAATAGATGAAACAGATTCGGTCCAGCTATCGCTGCCTCTCGCGCTGAAACCCTTTGAGTGAATCTTTCCCATGAGAGCAGTTCAGCATGAATACGAAGACACCGAGGGCTGAACGACAATGTACCGCAGAAGAAGAAAAGCCATTAAAAATCATAATACGTCCATTTAGAAATCTACCACTAAGTATTTTTTTTCCCAGAAATTTTTTTTTTAAAATCTTTCGTTTGTTTTCACAAAGTAAATTTAAATACATTTTTTGTTCAGCTGCTCGCAGCTTCTTTTCATAAAACAATAAAACAACAACAACAAAAATACAGCCAAAAACAAATCCCTTCCTTTTCAAAGATGGCTGTGGGTTTGTGGGAGTGATGGGGTGTCACGTGCCCCCAACCCCATACTGCCCTCTGACCTCGGTCCCCAAGACTGCCATAGGCCGGATCAGGCGGTTGTTGCTTGTACTGGGAAACGCCCACTTCATGAAGGCACCTCCGAGGGCCATTTAAACATTCCCCTGTGTGCATACACAGGCCGTCCTTTATATACGCGTTGTAGAATTACACACATACAGGCACTGGTCTTTGAACTGAGGATGATGACAGAAGATGTCAGGAACTAGCGGAAGCAACAGTGATCTGGGTGTGGAGGATGGCTGTTAGGGACCCAGTAAGCAGTGAGACATGTCAAAGAACTGAGGTCTCTCTGTCTACCTTCATGTCCAATACTAAAGAGTCTTTTTCTCTGGAAGAGGTTTTAAACATGAAGCACTGAAGATGAAGGTAAGTGGGTAATACTGATATTACTTTTGATATTAGTGATAATACTACAGTAATTAAGCCAGTGGCTTGGACTCCGTCATATTGCTTATTGACGTCTGGAAATATAAACAGTAATGTGACCCTTTATCTTACAATTCCATGGACAAATGTATGGACACAGACACAGCAGGTTTACTCAGTGTACCTGAATGCTGGACTCTTCAAACATGACATCAAGAGCAAATACAGTTCACATCACCCTCCT
Organism: Electrophorus electricus; assembly: GCF_041902795.1. NCBI lineage: Eukaryota > Metazoa > Chordata > Actinopteri > Gymnotiformes > Gymnotidae > Electrophorus > Electrophorus electricus. The sequence goes on from NC_137507.1 coordinate 9,408,631, forward strand.
CCCCTTAGGTCCAGTCACGTCACTTCCTTTGAGTGACGGCTGTTCGATCCAATTGCAACGCAGCAGATGCCACACCCTGTGGACCTCATTGTAGTCTTCATAAAGTAAACGTTTTTTTGGTCTATCCTCTGTCTGCACCTATGCCAGCCAATCAAATTTCTCTGGCGACCGTCTAAGTCCCCCCGCCCCCCCGCCCCCCCGCCCATCTTTTCGATCGTTGTCCCTTTGAGTGAAACTCCGCTTCCGTGTAGGTGCGCACGACCGCTCGCGTGGGGGTGTGTGCACGCTGGTGCGCTGTCCCGCCCCCACCCGAACCACCCCGCGCCCCTCCTACTACACCTTCAGGTAGCTGGGGGCGGAGTAGTTGAACATGAGGAAGTCCAGCTTGTAGAGCTGGAATAGCTGCTGTTGCTGCTGAGCACTGATGTTGTGGAAGAACATGGCTGTCATCTGGTCGGTGGTGCGCGTGGACTTGGCGTACGATGGGAAGCGCAGCGAGTCGGACACGCCGGCCAGGCGCAGCACATAGTCGGCGTCCTCCTCCAGCGTCTCGTACTTACCCACCAGGTCGTAGTGGACGTTACAGGGGTGGCACAAGGCGTGGACCGTCTGCCAGTGCTCATTGAGCGGGGCCTCGTGCCGCGTGGCCGGGTCAGCCAGGTACTCCGCGAACTCCGCAAACTTGACGTCGGCGCCGCTCTGCAGCGCCTCGGCCGTGGCATTGCGCCGGTAGCGCCGCACGATCTTGGTGCCGTAGCGCTTGTGGAAGGACGTGTTGTAGCGCAGCGTGAACTTGTTGCGGTAGGCCGACACCAGGCGCTCGAAGGGCTCACGCACGAACAGGAACTTGAGGTAGTTCTTCAGCCGGTGGTTGATGTCGGCGATGCTGTACTGGTTGAGCGTGCGCAGGTTGGACGGGACGTGCGCCTCATTGGACGGGATCTCCATGGGGTCGGTGTACTTGCCCCGCCCCCCCAGAACCATCATTACCCGCTTCCAGTTGGTGCACGCCACCTTGGGGACGTAGCAGTAGATCAGCTCGTGGTCCTCGTCCACCACCAGGTGCTTCAGGTCGGAGGGCGTCAGCACCCGGCGCCTGCGGCTGGTGGCGCTATGGGCGCGGCACGTCTCCGCCACCTGGTCCCGCCGGGCCTGGTGGAGCAGAGCGGCTCTTGAGAACTCCACCTGCGAGGATGTAGGGGAACGGGGGCAGGGGGGAGATGTGAGCTTAAAGGGCAAAACGAAAGTGCAAATGTTAAAAGTATTTAAGGGTTGTAATGTTTGAGTCCTGCAAATACCACCCGTATGCTCCCTTAAAAAATGTGTCAGCGCCTTAAGAAAACAAACAACTGTCTAGGTCTAGGAATGTAGAATGGAAGATGAACCCTATAGTCATTTAGCAAGACCACTGAGTCACTCAGAAGCGTCCCCTGCCCTTTCTCTAAACACTGCCGTGTTTTCCGTCCCCTTATTCACGTTTGACCGCTAATACATCCGACCCAATCCGAACGTCCATAAACACACACCGAACGCGCGCACGTGAGACTCTTTAAAGATTAACCCAGAGCAGGTGTTAGCTAATTATCCGAGTTGGACCTACGAGTACCATCGAACCGTGGTGTGCTCAGAGCTGCACCAGTTCACACAAAGGGCTCTTCATTTAAGTGCATCCTCACATTTGTTCCCGGGACAACTAACGTTTGGTCGCCCCCTTTTCCTGTTCCACCAGATGTCCGGAATTATCAAAGGCCAGCCAGCAGAGGAAGAGCTAGGCTGGGGCGGAAGGATGTTTTCATTTGCTGGTAAATGCTTTGGACATTGGTTTAATCCAGATTACCCCTCTGGAGCTTGTAAAGCAGTAAGGTGAGTAAAAGATGGGGCATCATAGACATTTTGCTCCCAGTAAAATAGGAAGAATATGAAAATGCAAAAAAGAGACTCTCATGTCCAGCAAGATTTTAGAGTGCAAGTGGATCTTTGAACAAGGCATACAATCTCTAAACTTTCCCACCTACACATTTATAAGACTGAAGGGAAAATGCCACTGACTGTTGTCTGCCAGTTGCACTCTAAATGAGCTTTCCTATAGGTCAGCAGGGGTCAAATGTCAAGGGTCTGTCACAGGCCAGCTGTGAATTTCACCATTAGCCAACAATGAAACCTTTAGTGCCAGTTCTCTAGCCAAACCTCCCCCACAACAAAGACACAAAGAAGACCTGGTCATCTTTACAATCCTCACTCGTCACGCTGCAGTTCTTTCGTTGCACACCGGTCGTTATTGAAAAGGCTATTAAAATCAGCTGCTATTAATATTCTGGGAACAAGGACTGATCAAACCTAATTGATTGATTATTGATTTCCAGCCCTGGTCCTTTTCAGACACAACCTAATGTGCACTGGCTCTCCACAACCGCCGCCTCCAGGCTCTGCCAGAAGTGTGAGTTCTTTGTTGCTGTGGAGTTCCCCGGAGCAACGCAGCCTGCTCGCAGCCGTGTGGCTTATCAGATCATAAAATAGGCAGACTTTGTGCCTACAGCGTGCAGCGGATGAAATGACAGGAGAACAAAGTCGGAAGGAGGTCACGGTGTCAGGGAGGGCTGCACTGAGCGGAACGAGTCTGCAGATATACGCACGCCATCGCGGAACAGGAGTTCTAATGCAAAGACAAAGGCGATGGAAAATGCCCACACCCTTCGCTTTTATCTCCATCTACTCATATCCCTTTATGTGTGTGTGTGGGTGGGTGTGTGTGGGTGGGTGGGTGGGTGTGCGTGTGTGTGGGTGTGCGTGGGTGCGTGTGTGGGTGTGCGTGGATGTGTGTGTGTGCGTGCGTGTGTGTGCGTGCGTGTGTGTGTGCGTGTGGGTGCGTGCGTGTGTGTGTGTGTGTGTGTGTGTGCGCGCTTCACAAAATTCATTAGGAACCTTGCCACAACACAGCTTGACTCATCAGTACCAAATTATACACAAAAATCTCATCAGATTTAAAGTGGTTGCATTAGCCACGGCTATTTAGCCGTGCTGAGGGTTTTTCTGGCTATCTCTGTTAACAGGCAAACAAAGTCACTACATCCTCTTCAGATTTCTAATATCAGTGGTTTATTGCTGAAAATGTTTGCGTGTGTTTGTGCTTGTGAGTGTGTTCAACATACCCTCTTCAGATCCCATCTATCAGTGGAATATCTCTAGAAAGGCTCTGTAAGTTTGTGTGCGTGTGTGTCTGTATTTCTGTATTTCTACTACATTTCTGCGCTTTACTCAGCAGTTTCCCTGGTCGCCTCGTTACATTCTGTATGTGCCACACTCTTATGATGTGAAAACTGGAAAGCGAAATGATAAGGAAGCCTGTGGATGGTTCGCTCAGTCGGAGAAGCTGCCCACAGTCCGGAGGCCGGGGGCTGGGCGAGGAACAGCCATCGTCTCAGCATGCCACAGAAGGGTGTTCACCCTGTCCCGGACCTCCGCTAAGCCAGCTTCATTCACTCGGGAGCAGATAAAACCAGTCAGAACCATGGAGAAATACTCACACACACACTCACACACATACACATACATAGTATAAGTTTGACGTGTAATGCAAGTTCAGATTGGACTCTATTAAGGTTGAATTGCTCTGCATGTCATTGTGGAGTGGAGAAGAGACAGATGGCATAGAAACTGCTTCCACTATTCACACTCACTTCCCATCACTCCTGTGTCTCGGTGTCGGCACGTGGGAAGGACGGCGTGAACAAGCTCACGCAGCACATTTGCACAATGATGAGGGAGAGATCTGTTTTAGACCCTCGCGTTAAATAATGAAGAACACTAGCATATTTGATGGCCAAATACATAACTGGGTCTCTCTCTCTCTCTCTCTCTCTCTCTCTCTCT
>NC_137507.1:9417500-9427500 GCF_041902795.1 Electrophorus electricus
TCTGTGTCTGTATTTGTAGATGAAGCCATGATTATAACAAACTATGATGAGCTGAAAGTTAATGAAAGGTTAGCATTACTTTCACAGGAATACTGAAGCATGTACACAAACAGCCGCCTGCCGTTCCAAGTGTAGATCAAGTTCAGTCCTAAAGGATCTTCTCTGGTGGACCACCATTGACCACCACTGACCGTGCCGCTTAGCCTAAGACGCTGGACCACCACGTCTACACAGTTAAACTTCTCCATTAACTGCTCTACAGGGGCTAAATGCCCAGTTTAGACTCTGTAGTGCTGAACACTCTCTCAAGAAGAAATAAACATGGCTGCCAAGTACTCTCAGAAAATAGTCTGTGCACTGTAAAAACCTTGTCTTTTTACACTGGGTGGAGCTGTATTGTGTGGCTTTTTCGACTGGAAATGAAAATGCAGCAGTTTTGCAACCACATTTACAAATTATTTTAGTATCTATTAATCCTTTATTCTTAGGTATTCTTAAAAATTCCCTCTGGTAGGAATATTCTGATATCACCGAGGTCTATGATTCGCTCAGTTGCTGAAAGTTTTAAATGGAGGAAAAACACTATTTTTCTTACACCCGATAGCGGCTCAGGGGACGGGCATAGGATCTGACGACCCAGGGTGGAGACAGATTGGGCCCCAGCTGGTGTCAATATGCCCTGCTTCAGCCTAGCAGGACTGTAGAGGGCCGCGGACATTACAACGGGAATGAAATCTTACAGCAGCTAACTGGAGCCAAACGGCAGCAGTAAAATTGTAGTCTGTGGAATATAAAAACAACAGGAGTTGCGCCTGTGAGTGTGTTTGTGTGTGTGCGCATGTGTGTGTGTGTTTGTTTTTGTATAGTAACAGGTATAAAACTGTAGCTGTAACATTTTTAGTACCTGCCACACACCCCAGGCGGAAAATGAAAAGCCAAATTGCTTTATAAAATTGCACACTGCAACTACAAACAGAATGCTGGTGCTACTCCTCTGCACGTGCATGTTTTCCAGAGACTGCATTTACGACATGCGTGTTTGTGGGTGTGTGTGTGTGTATGATTGTAAGGCATGAGGGCCTACTGTCTGCCCACATATGTGTGATTTAGACAGGGTTAGACTGAGCCACTATAAACAGCTACACACACACACACACACACACACACACACACACACACACACACACACACACACACACACAACACAACAACAACAACCATCACAGCTGTTCTTCTCAACCATCACAGGCACCTTCTCAGTATAGAACTACTGTAACAAGTGTGAGGTCAGACTGCGTGGGAAGCCTTTTATTGACCTCTGTTTAAATCCCACTGCTAATTCAAACATGCCCTCAGAATATGAACGTCTGCCCGGACGTAGATAGTCTATATATCTACATGCTTGGAAAAACTTTAGATTTGGTCCATATATTTACTACCACTGGTCTATTTGACCATGAAAACAAACCCTGCATTCTAAGCAACAGAAAGAATTTGCCCACTAGCATTATGGGATGAGGCACCGGTATTTTAGCTTTAAAAGAAACGTCGTCCAGCCGATAAAACGAATCATACGTCAGTAGCGGAACAGCACGGCCTTACTGAAGCTGTGTTATTATTGTCATAATACTGTTACATGATGCTTAATGAAACCCGAGTCTCACCTCACATCTCACCATCACTGACACCAACCAACAAGTGTGGGCTTGTTAAAATATTGCAGTGCGTTACTGTCGACAATGTACTACTTCATAAAATGAGGCAAAAAACAAACAAACAATACTGACTTAACTTTGGATTTAGTTGTTCTGCTTAATACTAATGTAGTACGTATACTAAACAAATAGCATCTGATTCTTTATTATTTTTTCCTTTGTCTTTTTTATTTATTGTCATTTGTTTCCACAGAATAACCAGTTGTGGTATTTTCTTTCTCCTTGTGACATTTCCACAGTTATCACAAATGAATCACAAGTGAAACCCTCTGAACGGGAAATATGACCTGGTGCAGTCCCCTGTCCTGAGTGTGAATCTGATGAGTGGAGCTTTTTAGGTGCAATTTCAATAGCATATGGAAAAAGGAATGTTAATTAAAGTTTTAAAGTACATGCCTCATTTATTCATGAAAGGAAAGAATATAACAGTTCTGAATATGGCAGTGGTTCTGTTTAGTCCAGCTGTCTGCCACAGGTCTACATAAGCGTATAAGATACTTCCAAGCATTAATACTGCACGGGTCTGTATGTGGTCAAACAAAAGCCTCTGTAATACCCCAAGGTTCCTCTTGTGGGCGCTCTGGAGCGGCCCATGCAGTAGAGGCCCTGTCACACCCGTGTTGTTCTGGCGTCCCATCAGCCGGCTCTATTTTGGAGGGGAAAATGTCACTACCCTGTGCTCTCTAACAACACACAGGCAGATCCGGGGACAGACTCAGACTAGCAGTGACCACTCAGAAGAAGCAAAGACTTGGAGAAACAGCCCAGTGGCAGTTACATGGAGTCCGCAGAGCAATTTCATATTGAACCTTCTGTTCTACTTAATCAAAGCAGATTGGCTGGTTTAGTGAAGTGGAGGTGTTTCCAAAGGCCAATCCGGATGCCGCAAACGGGCGCACCTGAGGTTGCACGGCAACACTCCAGGGAGCAGGCGCAGATCAATTTTACATCGCATTTATTCATGCAACCATCAAAAACAAGAAATCCCCACACTGCGAGAATTTGTGGCCAGAGTGAATGGAAGCCTCTGAATGCAGATCCTGACACCATGCCTCTTCAGGAGGAATGAGGCACTGCTGACTGCAGAACTGCTGCGTGAATATGTCAGCCAGCAGAGATGTCTGAGCGTGCAGGGACCTTGGTCTGGAGCTGACCTTAGCGCCGCACGTTCACAGACAGCTGCAGTGTTCCAGAATATCAGATGGCTTCACCGCAATAGGGAAAGTGCAGCCAATCAGCTGGCAGCAGACACTGCAGCCAGACAAAAGCCTTTATTTTTACGTACTGTAAAAGAAATCCAACTATGCACAATATTGCAAGGATTCTCAATGTGACGAGCCTTCAGTGTCTTGATCGATTGCTATATTCATTCTGCTTGAGGCTGTGCTCATAGGCGCTGTGTGCACTAAAAATTTCATTCTTCTCCAGGCAAAACCAGTGGCTTCTGGAACCAATCACAGCCAATCAGAGCCAATTACAGCCAGCAACATGACTTCTTTTTTTTTCCTCTGGGAGTATTTTTGTGGTTCATGGGTGAACGCATTTCCAAACTGCTGACCAAAGGAGATGCATGGAGGGTCAGCATGCTACCGCCAGAGAGGAGGTCGGAAATGTCGTCTCAGCCAAGACATGAAATGAGAACTTAACCGACAGCTTATGCTCAGACCCACGCAGGGCCAGGAGTGGAAGTGAAGTGCTTGGCGTATAATATGATCGTGATCGTTCCGGTGTGGAACCAACGAGTGGCAGCCATGAGGAATGAAACAGAACTTAAGTGCTTAAAACATAAGCTGGCAGTTACAAGGTCAAATGGCTTCCTGACAGCCAATCAGAAATGGCTGATTATAGCTCAGCCCCTCTCCCCCCTCACATTTCTCCCCTCCGGTGCAGGACAGTTGGCATGGCAACAAAGTATAACTGCCAATCTCAAAAAGACGCAGAGGTGGACATAGAGGAGACCAAACTGGACGAGCTTAATGCACACAAAGGAAGCCCTGGGCACAGCTGAGTGCTGCAAAATATGCACATACGCTGAGATTTGAATGTCCAGTCGAGTTTTCATAGCAATGTACACGAGCCTTATACTCTGGGTGTAAAGGTTACTTTCTGCTCTCAAAGTAAGCATTCCACTGGAGTAGCATGACTTAATGCAAACAATACAGTATTTCGACGGTGCAGTTATATTCTCTTCTAGAGCTTTTCTAGAGTAAATCACTGTATTTCCATTTTAACCCGCTCATTTTTTTAAACAACCAAACAGCCAATGGCAAGCCAGATACTTAACAGGGGAACCAATCATTTGTGAAATCAGAACATTGACAAGGTTTGTGGCCAATAACACCAGCACCTGTGTGGGGTTGTAGAGCTCCTGAAGAGCACTTCTGGAGCCCTTCTGACAGCAACCTTCTGCCGCAAATGGGTTTCGCCTCATTACTGCAGAAAAGAGAGAGAGAGAGAGAGAGAGAGAGACAGACTGTTAGGCCAGCAAATCATAGACAAGACTAACTCTAAAACCTGAAAAGCAAGAGACAGTGACAAACCATGCATGCCTGTAGTTTTGCAATTAAAATCAAACTGTCATGAATATTCCACATCATAAATGTTAATAATAAACACCATACTTCAGTACTCTGTCATCTGATTTAAATATTATGATTGTTATGAATTTAATTATTCACCGGTTTTAACACGATGACATAGAGTGCAATATCCATCAAACAAGCGCACCGGAGGTGAGGCACAGCTCCACCTATCCTAATAGCGCCTCCTTGTCTTGTTTTTTCCAGCGACAGGACAGGAATCTCCAAGATTCCCATCCACCCTCTTGTGCTTTGAAGGAACGTCTCAGTTTCTGTTGGAGATGCAGTACAGGCCCAAAACAGAGCACCTCATTAAATAATGACTCCCTGCACTCCTGTGACAACTGTGAGCAGCGTCTCATTTCAGTGAACTATAAGTGCTCCATTGAAATCCACTGAAATCCAGGTAGACTGAGACATGAACCAACACAGACAAGAACAACAGTAAAAATAGCGCAGCGAGACAGTGGCAGGATAATGTGAAAGTTTAACAAGAACAGCATGCATGTTTGAGGTAACAGAAGCACGAATGATGTGATGCCACATGAAACTTTTTTGCCAGCCAGATGACTCAAGAAGCATAAGAGCATAATGACCAAAAGGGTGGTGAGTTAACAGCAACACTGGTTCTACTATCTATCACTGATGTTTCTGAGAAACCAGGATGTGCTGCCTTTGCTAAAGAGTGGAATTCTGTTGCCCCTGTACTGAAACACACTACAGTGTCCAGTGTGCAGCGAGAGCTGCAGTACTGAAACACTCTACAGTGTCTAGTGAGAGCTGCAGTACTGAAACACTCTACAGTGTCTAGTGAGAGCTGCAGTACTGAAACACTCTACAGTGTCCAGTGAGAGCTGCAGTACTGAAACACACTACAGTGTCCAGTGAGAGCTACAGTACTAAACACACTACAGTGTCCAGTGAGAGCTACAGTACTGAAACACACTACAGTATCCAGTGAGAGCTGCAGTACTGAAACACTCTACAGTGTCCAGTGAGAGCTACAGTACTGAAACACACTACAGTGTCCAGTGAGAGCTACAGTACTGAAACACTCTACAGTGTCCAGTGAGAGCTGCAGTACTGAAACACTCTACAGTGTCCAGTGAGAGCTACAGTACTAAACACACTACAGTGTCCAGTGAGAGCTGCAGTACTGAAACACACTACAGTGTCCAGTGAGAGCTGCAGTACTGAAACACTCTACAGTGTCCAGTGAGAGCTGCAGTACTGAAACACTCTACAGTGTCCAGTGAGAGCTGCAGTACTGAAACACTCTACAGTGTCCAGTGAGAGCTGCAGTATTGAAACACACTACAGTGTCCAGTGAGAGCTGCAGTACTGAAACACTCTACAGTGTGCAGTGAGAGCTACAGTACTGAAACACTCTACAGTGTGCAGTGAGAGCTACAGTACTGAAACACTCTGTCTTTACTACTACCACTCTCTAATTCCTAATGCAGATGAATTATGTTGTTCACCATTATACAGATTATGTTTTCCACTCTTAACCCACAGGCATGCACACAAGCAGAGCAACGCTATTGTGTGTGTGTGTGTGTGTGTGTGTGTGTGCGTGCATGCGTGCGTGTGTACGTGCGTGTGTGTGTGTGTGTGTGTAGCAGGTTTCAGCATAGGTCCCCTCCTCTGCCTGAATAAGCACCTGTGTGTGTTGCATCAGTAGTTAGCTATGCACCAATCAGTCCCGCCTGGGCCGGGGGGCAGTTAGAGTTGAACACACCTGTTCTCATTTCCAATGTGCTGACAACACTATAATGAGGGCCACTAGCCACCCAGCAACAACACCCCTCCTGCCAGCTGCCTAACCTTGACCTTATGCCCTTACCATCAAATCCCATTTGGGCCACATAAGGAAAGTTAAATGGAATGATTTCATCTGAAACACGTGACCCGTCACGACCTGCTCGCACTAGTGAAATGCGTGGCCGTGGATGCACCACGGCTCTCCAGTGAATCTCCCGTGTCTGAGAGAAAGCTTCAGGGCTGAACACAGGAGGGCTGAACACAAGTGTACTGGGAGCAAATATGGCCCTGGGATGATGGTGAGGGGGTGTGTGCACATGTGAGTGGGAGAAGTCTAAAGTATACACTGTATTCGATTACACGACAGTCCATCTAAAAACATACCCTCGCCCCGCACATGCTCAGTAGCCTGTTTCCATCAGGGCTATAATAACACTGGCTGTGCAGCCATACATCAGCAGGGGCTTATGGTGTAAAGGGGAATTAGCCCATCCTTATCTAACCTTCACAGATATGAAAACACATTACTTCACCAGTCGCTGCTAAAAAAGAGGTGACAACTATGGCAAAATGGTCACACAACACACACGCACACACACACACACACGCACAAACACACGCACACATGCACAAACATACACGATCAACCATGTAACAGATGAACAGTCAGAGAGCATGTTTACACAGATGCATAGCACATACAAAAAAATAAGTGCACATGTATTAACTTAGACTCAAATGAACATGAATAACAGAAGCACAACGTATCCATTGTGTGAGTTTGTATGTGTGTGTGTGTGTGTGTGTGTGTGTGTGTGTGTGTTGAAGTAATCCTATGCAGAATAAAGGATGATCATCAGACACTGAAGATTACAGAGATCCCTTTGGCAAATTACAGGTCAATTAAATCTACCCACTCCACCCCACCCCCACCTCGACAAATAAACCCCCCTCCCTCCCACACACACACACACACACACACTTCATTAATTAGTTTTTGCACTGACTTCCTGCATTTGCATTACAAGTCGTCAAACGAGGCAGAGCTACAACTTCATTAAGATTTGAATTAACACTTTTCAGGTGGCCACATAATTAAGATGTGTTGGGGGGGCTTCAGATAAGAATTAATTGGGAGTGTATGTGTGTGTGTGTGTGTGTGTGTGTGTGTGTGTGTGTATGTGTATGTGTATGTGTGTGTGTGTGTGTGTGTGTGTGTGTGTGTGTGTGTGTGTGTGTGTGTGTGTGTGTGTGTACAGGGCAGTGATTGTGTGATCCTTTGGGAATACAGGAGACATTGTGCTCTCTGTACTGTTTCACTTGATATTTTTTTACTTTCCACTTCTGTTCAAGTCTTTAGTCTTTTAATTATTAATTACAATAACCAACATGATAATTAGAGTTTTAGGGAGGTGCTGAAAACAAAGTGTGCGTGTGTGTGTGTGTGTGTGTGGTAGAGAACTGCATTTACTGGCCTTGGAGAGGACTTCTAGGGGTAAACAGAGGGAAAGAGACAAGGAACAGGAATGATCTGAAAAGTCTGTAATGTTGAATCCATGGCTAAATCCCCCGTCACACAGAAAATAGCCGACTGAAGTTCCTCTTTCTAAGTCTTTCTGAGTGGGTGTGTGTGCATGTGCATGTGTGTACATGCATGTGTGTGCACGTGCGCGTGCACGCGTACGTGTGTGCATTTGTGTGTCTGCGTGTGCATGTGTGTGTCCTCCACAGTCAAGGGTCATTCTCAGGCTCCAGGCTTCTGGTTTCTCTCTGACCAGTCATGTTAACGTCACCTGGAATGGAATCCCCTATCAGAGGGACCAGATGCACCCATGTCCCAAAATGGAAATACAGCAAAGCCACCCAAAGCCTGCCCCCATCCATGTCTGGCTACCACCTCCATGTGCCCCTCTGCTCATTAGGTCACAGGTCACCTGCAAAAGTCAGGGTAGGTTCATTCGGGGTGATGAGTCAGGGCCCCTAACGTTCCAAACACACATACTCACAGAAAGAGAGTCAGCCAAGGAGACAGGCACACCACACACACACACATACAATACATAGGCAGTACAGTCAAAGGTTTTGGGTACACACCACTATTTATTTTTAAATAGTTTCTACATTTTAGAAAATCACTGAAGATCAATCAAATAATCAAATAACACAAGATCATGCTGTTTTAAACAAATATTAACTATCTTAGATTTTAGATCCTTCAAAGTTCTTCAAAGCCACCCGTTACTTTGATGATAGCCTTGAATTCTCTTGATGCTCCCTTAATCAGGTTCATGGGGAGACACCTATGATATCTTCATTCTCATGTATTCTGAGCACCTGAGGGACAGACGTTCTGAATTTATTGAGGGGCAATTAAATGAATTTAAATTTCATTATTATTATTTTCATTTAATATATCATTTATATATTGTTTTGGAAATAATTTCATATATATGAGCTTACTTATATTTGAATTAAATACAAATTTAAATATAAACCATTAGATTAAAATGGCTTTAAGACTAATTAAAACACATTCACTCTGGTGTGTCCAATCTTTTGACTGGTACTGTACATTTGCCATTATTTCCTGAAGCCCTGAAGCAATACTGCTAAATGGGTTATGAAGCACATGTGTGTGTGTGTGTGTGTGTGTGTGTGTGTGTGTGTGCCCATGTGTGTGCGTGTGTGTGTGTGTGTGTGTGTGTGTGTGTGTGCATGTGTGTGTGCCCATGTGTGTGTGTATGTGTGTGTGTGTGGATTTGTGTGTTAGGGCTGGGCAGTGAATCATTGTGATTCACTTATTGTTCAGTATTGTACTTGTGCTCTTGAGCTCATTGTGTAATTCTGTGTAGGAGCCCTGACTCCTCTGTCTATCAGTGTTCTAGTTCACTGGTATTTTGGACTCTAAGCGACTATACTGACTCGGATGCAGTCTATGAGGGACAAGCCACTACAACAAAAAAATCACAAATGTCCATTTAATGTTTCTCCTCATTCTACAAAATAAAAACAATAATATAAAGTATTAATGCAAGTTTTATTTTTAAATGTCCACATGGATGAAGTCAGATAAGTTTAAATAAAGCATATTTAGAATTTTAATGTAATTTTAATGTAAGAGTTGTACAAGCTAAAATAACAGATTTCATAAAAAGGCTGATACATGGTTTTTCATTGCAACAGCTCAGATGATAAAGCAATTTTCTAAGTCACGCTGCATGAGAGGTTCTGCTAAAGGCTGTAAATGTCAGTGTCAATGTTAATGATACACCCTTCCATACACAAAAAGCGCAGTTCTGAGCTGTTGGTGTGATATGGTTAGATTGGCCAAAACACACAAAGATAAAATCTTAATTAATCAAACAGTTTATCAGTGTTTATCAGCAATATCAATATTATGATAATGATTAACAAACAAACACATAGGACAGTGTTCTGCCCTTGGACGTGTGTTTGTGTGCTGGATGGAGGATGTCACCAGCTGTAGTCTCAGCAGTGTGATGGTAGCACAGTATTATAATTGCACACAGAATGCCAACACTAACTCTCTCTCTCTCTCTCTCTCTCTCTCTCTCTCTCTCTCTCTCTCTCTCTCTTCCTCCCTCTCCCTCTCTCTCTTCCTCCCTCCCTCTCTCACTCTCTTCCTCTCTCTCTCCCTCACTCTCTCCCTCACTCTCTCTCTTCCTCTCTCTCTCACTCACTCTCTTCATCTCTCTCTCTCTCTCTCTCTCTCTCTCTCTCTCTCTCTCTCTCTTCCTCCCTCTCCCTCTCTCTCTCTTCCTCCCTCCCTCTCTCACTCTCTTCCTCTCTCTCTCCCTCACTCTCTCTCTCTCTCTCTCTCTCTCTCTCTCTCTCTCTCTCTCTCTCTCTCTCCATTCTGCTGGCTGTTCCTGAAGAGAAGCAGGTATCTGAACGCCTCTATCTCTATTTCTCCTTCATGTC
>NC_137507.1:9437500-9480000 GCF_041902795.1 Electrophorus electricus
GTGGCCACTTGTGCTACTGTCCCAGCCCTCTCTGACTCTGTAAAAAACGGTGACCCTCAGTAAGGAAAGCCGGTGTTTGTGCCGTTTGTGTGTATCATGCGGAATCAGATTGGCAGGCTTCGGTGCGACTCTCACTGGCTCCTGCCCAAACACTGCTGCACACACACAAAGACAACACTGACACTCTCATACACACACATACAGCGCGGCTTCTATCTATATACAAAAGAGAGTGAAGAAAACACACACTCTTACTGTGAAATACAATAATGACAAAAGGACCGGGTAAGGGGGTGTATTCCAGCTGCATTTCACTCCTTGATGTCGCTTTGTGGGGAGGTGTGTTCACACAGACAGGAACCTGTATTCACATCCTGTATGCACATGCACACATTAAAACCATGGTCACAAAGAAAGCAAAAAACAAAACAATAACACATGCGCTCATGCAGACACGCACACACACACACACACACACACACACACACACACACACACACACAAAACCATGGTAAGTTACAAATCTTACATGCTATGGTGTGTTGTTTTTGAGTAAATGGTGAACAGCACTACTTTAAGAAAATACTTTGAACTCATCACGCAGTTGCGGAAAAAGAGAAACAAGCCTCTCTTCTTAAAGCAGCGGGTTTGGGCGCCCCCGTCGCACCTTCTCACACATCCGCCAGTGCTCTGCTATTACAGAGCTGGAGGAATGTGCACACTTCCCAGCAGAGCCCTGCTGCCCTGCTCCCCTCCTCCCTGTTGCTCTCTGCCCTTCTGATGCCTCTCCTTTCATCCCTCATTCCTGTCTGTGGTTCAGTGGCAGAGATACAAACACCACGGAAACAAACGTGGTCAGCCTTGTCATCCAATGCCGGTTGCCATGGACGCTCAGGTGCATTGTGGCCACATTTAAGGCGCGCGCGCGCGTGTGTGTGTGTGTGTGTGTGGGTGTGTGTGTGTGTGTGTGTTTCATGTTTGTTGTGTGCTTTGAGAGCACACATTAAACATGTAACAAAAACGAAAAGCAGTAGGAACAGAAGTAAGGAGTTTATATTCCTCAGAAATATGAATAGCTGAGGGATTTACGTCAGTACATTCCAACACAAAGAGCGAAAATAAACCAGACCAGCTTCACAATGAGACCCTGGAAATAACGCCGAATTTAACGTGCGATGACAGAGCTCTAAATTTCCCAATCACACACACGCTTGGAAGAACCGTACTCGCGGTTGTCATCTTTGTGCTGAGACGCTCTGAGGCGTTTTACACACATGGGAAGTAAAGTGACCATCGCACTATGTCAGTACGAGACGCCGCCCGCCAACGGTGTGCTGCAGGCGATTACGCACATCTGTGGGTCGGATCCAGGTGTTCCGCTGCAGCCCCTTATGTGGGCACACAGACAAGAGCGTTAACGAGCCGATGGCACTCATGACTCACCGCTTCCAGGGACACTCCAGGCAGTAAACGTCGCGCCGGGACGCTTGCTCACTCACTACGTTACGGGTTTATTGTTCCGTCCGTCTTCAGCTGCTTCACACCGTACATGCGTACGTGTATGCGCGTCAAAACGGACCATAATAAAGTATCGGAAAGACCTACTACGCGGGGGCGCGCACCAACGCAGATAACTAAACCGGCTCCTGGAAAGTTTGCACATTGTCTCGTTTTACTAAATTCTTGCTTTGATCAAACGGAAACTAATTTTAGGCGAGTTCCAAAGTGGATAAACAAACCCCTGCCTTTGTTTTCTTGTCTATTCGGAGTTTTGGTCATGTTCTCCTAAGCATGTGTGTATCGAGGTAGAAATGTTTGCACAGCGCGAGAACTCTTTGATCTTCGGTAATACAGAGCCTCTACTGTACCGGGCATCGCGCGAACCACGACTCTGAACGGAACCGAATGGAAAGAATGACGCTTTCTAAAAAAAAAAAAACGCCTGACGAACCGCACATCAAACCTCGGATCCACAATAGTAAGAATTATGCGAGCGAATATGTTTGTTGCATTTACATCACGGATTAAGTCCTTATTAAAGAATCCTCAGGCTGCCTCCCTGCCGCCACGCTACCGAACACACCGAAATAAGAGGCGATGTGCGTCGTGTGTGTCTGTTACTGATCGTTGCTCTCCTTCTCAGATCTCATTACTTATTAACGGGATTCTTTTACACCCAAACCGCGGCCACATCCATGTTAGCAGCGACAAAGCAAAAATTACCGGGCAAGCCGTTCGATAGCTGACGCTGAAACGGAGCGGTCCTACCTGGCTGGAACATACTTTGGAAATAAAAGACGACCAGGACAAAAGATCCCAAGCAAGTGGCCAGCACCATCCGGCAAATCCTACTCATCCTCATTAGTTCAAGAAACGTCTGTTTCATGGCTGGAGAGGGGAGGCGTGCCGAGCCCGGTCCAGCGGCGTGCGCCCGCTCCGTGATGATGCTGATGCTGGCTGGCCGGCAGCTACCGCTCACGCCCGTGCATGAACGAGCGCCGTCCCCGGAGCGTACTATCTCTCCCTCTATGTCAAACTGCGGGGGGGGGGGGGGGGGGGGGGGGGGAACGAGAGAACGCAGCGCCACCCCTCTCCAGGCTCGGAGAATGAGCGCGTCCATACCGCGAGAGGGCACGAGGCGACGTCATTAAACGGATGTGTAGTTCAACTTTAAAGGAAATGAATACGTCGAATTAGGGCAACATGTCACGTTCTCGCGTCTGTAGGTTAGTTGGATGCAAAGGGGCTGAAGTAGCGCGCGCCGTCCGAAACGACACTACTGTAGCTTAACCGGACAACAGAAGGGCTTATCACGGCAACGTCAACGGCGCAGAAAGGGAGCGCGCGGAACCGGGACCGGATGGTGTGTCACACATCAACAGTAGCCTACCAACCTGCAGTCTGGGACCTGCGCTTACTACGTGGGTTGTCGTAATTGTTCTCGTTAAACTGGGTGGGGCGGCACACCAGAAGCAGTGTAGAAATGGAACTATTTATTTCTGAGTTGTTAAATTGCACTTCTGTGAAATGTAGGCCTATGTAGAAAATTAATCATATTAGTGCTTAAAAGGTGCGAATGCTTGAAAAATATGTGCTTGCCAGCTTTCTGGAGAAGTAGAAGCAATACTCAGTAGGTTTATGGAACAGTGTGGAAATTGAAGCTTTTCACACAACCTCAATCCGCATTTGACAAAAGAGATCTTTCTCAACCGTAAGCCTTTGGTCAGAGCAAGTAATCTACCGACCTCCTGTGGCCAGCTAAACACACAGCATGGTAGCAGAATACCAGATGCGTGCTGATGACTGAACAATAATGTATAGATAATCGCAAAACATTTTCCGAACTATAGAAACAGAAGCTATAGCATTGTGCCACGTGTGCTTGTGTGAGTGTATAGATGCAAATTAATGTATTAGGTTGGTTTCATCTTAGTTTTCAAAAACACATTGCATCCCCACGATGCCTCTGCCTATAGAAGTATACCCCCCACAGAAGTTCATTTAATTAAGCATTCATGGCCTTTGGCCTCTGGTTCTGGTGATGTAAAAAGGTTCAAAATTCATAAGTGACTATGCAGGCTAGCCATGCTGATAAGAGAAATTACAGAGATGTGCACTGCCAAAAGTAGGCACACTGAAAATTCTCCTGGAATTACAAGAGTGCTCATGTGTGGCATTCGCTTCTGCAGAAGAGCGATAAAAAAGATATCTCTGGAGAGGTCTCATGGAGCAGAGCTTTTCTTCAGTTTCTTCTAAATGCAGTAATTTCCTAAGAGTGCTGCAGAGATTGAATGAATGTATGTCTCT
The DNA here is from genome assembly GCF_041902795.1 of Electrophorus electricus. NCBI lineage: Eukaryota > Metazoa > Chordata > Actinopteri > Gymnotiformes > Gymnotidae > Electrophorus > Electrophorus electricus. The sequence goes on from NC_137507.1 coordinate 9,441,308, forward strand.
GTGTGTGTGTGTGTGTGTGTGTGTGTGTGTGTGTGTGGTAGATTTTGCAGGGAAACCAGCTACATTATCTTTATTGATAATATGGTGCCTATCTGGTATCACTGAACACAGTTAAATTAATGACTCCACCTGGAGGACATTGCATCCTTTTCAATTATAATCAGTTATCTAATCGGTAAACCACAACCATTATATGTTATTATAAATTAAACATAAGCATCTGTTTGAAAGTTATAAATGACATATAATTACATATTACACATTAATGACATCATCATTAAAACCGTAGCATAAAATAACTGATACACTAATAAACCTGCATATGTTGCATTTGTCATTTATTTAACATTTGTACTTGCCTGGAATATTCAAGACAGAATCTTGGTAAATATAACGAACATTTTGGTTGTCTTCATGCTGAAATTAAGGAAATGACTGAAATCTCAGTGGAGCTTCCATCCTTACCTGTCTGGTATGGATTTGTGAGCTGAGTCTCGACTGGTTCGAGGACTGCCTGCTGGCCTGATATTGCAGACGTTCTTCCCCTGCTACCTGGGCAGCTTGTGTAATTAGCTCTTCCTGCATGGGTCAAAGGCTGTGTTGCTGTGGGTGATGGTGATAGACAGCAGGAGGTTGACCTCATTAATTTCCTCATTGCATCACAGCATGTGTCTAATATTTAAGCAGATTTAGGTGTCTTTGAATGCATCTCACTATAGATCCCAAAGTTGTTCTTTGTAGATACTCTCTCTCTCTCTCTCTCTCTCTCTCTCTCTCTCTCTCTCTCTCTCACACACACACACACACACACACACACACACACACACACACAGTAACAAAAGTAACTACAACTATAGAAAACCAATTAGCACACTCACTTTTTGCTACTGCTAAGGGAAAAGCTTCTATCTCAATTACAGTTTATTAGTCTTTAGGAGAGGGAAGTCCTTGTGGGATTTCACTGGTTTGGCATAGTTGCCATATAGCCTAAGGGCAAACATGAAATAAAGCGCTTCACTCTATCTAAAGGGAGAAACTGGTCCAAATGGGGATTTTGAGTTTTCACAATAGCAGCATGCAGTAATGCATAAAGTGAATCGTATTTCATGGGATAAGTCAAAGAGTTTAGCACACAGAGATTTCTTCACACAAACCCAAACACACACAGACACAAACATACCCCACTACCTCGCTGTTTCTTCCTGCAGGGTTTCTTTGACAGTTTGCAGTCTCAACTAGCGTTAAACTTTTTTTAAAAACATTAAGTTGTAAATTTAATATATACTAGAAATAGAATTTTTGAAGCAATGTGACAAGAAATATCTTGCCCCGCAAAACTAGATGCCAAGTTTATATCAGTGATATAGTCTAATGTATTTATAGAATCGCTAACATTAACTAAAAACAAACTGGTTATGTGGCAAATTATAGCTATAAAATTGATGGGCAAAAATAATTTCACCTTTCTCATTTCACCTTCTGTGCATCTGTATAGCTATCTCTATCAACACAACACTGGAATGATAGACATCTGGGTAATATGTGTATACAGGATTTTTTATTTTCATAAGCAAACTAAATGATCATAGCATCCCAACAGGGTGGCAATTTCAATAACACCAGAGGAGTTCATTTCATTGTGAACCAGATCACTGGAAAAAGCAACTTCAATAAATGTATCTTCTATGGTTCTACTGGAAGATGGAGCCATATATGAGAAAATATGAGAAAGAGGAGAGAAACGCACAAGACGTGGGAACATGCTTATCCTCACTCAGCTGCTCCTAAGAGCATTTTCATTAACATAAAATAAATTTATATGGTAATTATTAATAAAAATATATTTTTGCCATCTGCACGAGGCCCAACTAGCTCATTTAAAGTTAAACAACTTTACGAGAGGTTTAGAGAGAGGTGATAGGCTTGCTGAAAGAGAAACTGCAAATGTCTCAAAGAAGAGAGAAATGTAAAGACATGGTGACCTTATCTTATCCCACTGCTCTGTCTAGGGTGGCCAGCGGGTCATTGTCATAGCAACAGCAGAAGTAGGGAGTGTGTTGGCTCCATGTGCAGCGACTGCCTTACCAGGGTCTGCATTCTGCAGGTCTGCATGAACACAAGCATGTGCAGATACATACACACACCATGCATGTTTTGGACAGTCTACAGCAATGTAATGGTTTGATAGGAACACATCCAAAACTCATAAATTGTTGCTCTGCCAAAAAAAAACCTCTTTGTCAACCCTGCCTATAATTCCAAGCCCATAAAAGTGGAATAGCAATCCGCTATAAGTAATTGATTCTAATTAACACATAATTCCTCTTACTCAAATAGTTCAAACTGGCATGAGGATTTGCAGATACCATCAGACATAAAACATGGACCACTGCAAGAATTGGCAATAAATTAAGCAGTGGTCTAACCGACAGCAGTGTCCAAGCAGCGGTGCTCCTGGACATGGATCTGAAGAGCTGCTATCAACCGTTCCCTTGGAAATGAACTATTCCTCATATAAAAGACAGATCGGGTATCTGACTAACTGGGCACCATACTGCAGAAACGAACAGGTGTACCTTACCTACTGGGCCATAACATAGTTTCACTTTCCGAAACAAAGCAAAGTTTTTGCTAATACTTCTCCTTTTGGCTAATAAGACGGATTCACGTTCTATGAGACTTCATAAATCTCAAAATGACTAGCAATAACACCAGACAATAGGCCATATATAGCTTTTAAGATATCAAGAACTAATAGATGTAAGTTACGAGTGCGAAAATGGTTCTAAAATAATTTATCATTATGAACAGCCCTGTGACGATGGGATTCGAGGCAGCATGCAAAAACGAGCTGTGGTAAAAATAAATAAAATAAAAAAAACAACAACACAGACATTTATTAATACAACGACAAACAGGAAACACACAGAACAGCACTACGTTGACAGATTACCATTCAACACAAGGCAAACCACATTAGACAGTCCTGCACTACTGAGCGTGTACCAAACATGCTCAGTAGTGCACCGACGAAGAGTGACTTCCATACAAGCACTTAAATATACATGCCAATTGACTAACAAGGAGATGCATGGCCAGGTAGACAGACAGACAGACACACACACACACACACAATGACAAACACCAACAGGACATCACACTGACATGGGGATGAGTATAGGAGGAGGGAGCCGTACAGTGACAAGCCCACTACATAACAAATAATTTTAGACGTGTTAAAACTCTGTCGTGTTAATGTTCGAGCTTTTAAGAAAATCTGCACTGAGTACACTGAGTAATTGTTATGAAATACATGAATGAGAAAATAATCGACAGATACACCTGAACATTATTGCAGATTTAGTCTAAATCTTTACATTTGTTGAGTTCCTTACAGAAAACTGTTTTCACATGCCTTTTATAATTAAACTACTGAAATAAAGGGAATGGAACTACTGAAACAAGGGGAGTGGAACTATTGAAATAAAGGGAGTGGAACTATTCAAAGAAAGGGAATGGAACTATTGAAACAAGGGGAATAGAACTATAGAAACAAAGGGAATGGAACTATTCAAACAAAGGGAATGGAACTATTCAAACAAAGGGAATTGAACTATTCAAACAAAGGGAATGGAACTATTCAAACAAAGGGAATGGAACTATTCAAACAAAGGGAATTGAACTATGGAAACAAAGGGAATGGAACTATTCAAACAAAGGGAATTGAACTATAGAAACAAAGGGAATGGAACTATTCAAACAAAGGGAATTGAACTATGGAAACAAAGGGAATGGAACTATTGAAACAAGGGGAATAGAACTATGGAAACAAAGGGAATTGAACTATGGAAACAAAGGGAATGGAACTATGGAAACAAAGGGAATGGAACTATTCAAACAAAGGGAATTGAACTATGGAAACAATATTGACCATAACTATTTACTACACAGTATGTCATAATTATGAGAAAGTAAGTCAAAATTATAAAAACATAAGTCATAAAAAAAGTAAGGTATAATTATGAGATGCTAATTCAGAATTATGCGATAGTCAGAATTATAAATCAAAATTATGAGTTAATCTTAAATTATGCTGTCTTGCATAACTATTTTAGTACATCTGATTCAATGTAGGCTAATGGTGTTTGCTTGTGTACATTTCATGCATTGCCCATGTGCAATATGCACGTTTAGCACGATGAGAGGAAAAACGTCTGGTGACTAGTGTGGATACGACTGTCCCTGTTTTACGTTATAAAAACCTACATATTGTGTCTGAATATAGTACTTTTTATATTGGTCTGTATCGGACTAGCAAGTTAGAGAGACACAGAGAGAGGGCGTGTGGAAGCTATCACGAAGCCTTCAACGTACTCACCATAAGTGGCCACGCTATGACAGCATGGTTCTTTATCTTTATCAAGGGCCTCTGCTGAACAGCGCCACCACACGGACTGTTCCGCACTAGGCACAGTTGTGCAACAGCAACAATAATAACTTCAGCTGCAGCATTTTTTTTAATTGTTTTTGTTTTGGTCATTTTTTGTGTTGACTTATGCACACTTGAAATTTTTAGTTTATAGAGACAATTTTTGCACCTCTAATTAAGGAGATGTAGTGTTAATCTCTTAAATGTTATTTACATTTAGCTGACGCTTTTATCCAAAGCGACTTACAATTATGACCGAGTACAACTTGAGCAATTGAGTTTTAGGGGCGTTGCTCAGGGACCCAGCAGTGGCAACTTGGAAGTGGTGGGTCTTGAAGCAGCAACCTTCCAATTACAAACAAAGTACCTTAACCACTGAGCTACAACTGCCCCTAGTTACACCACTGAAACTATGCTGCTCTGTTTGTGTGTGTAGTTGAGTGGTGAACTAAGTACTCCACAGCCGTCAGAGAAACGTAAGAGAGAAGTCACAACCCGGATCATTTCTAGTTAATGAGCCTAGCTCATAGATCCTCCTAATTTCCCAGCAGCCGTATTCATATATATTTCACTCCTGGCTTACACCTACATCACTATACAATTAATTTTGTGTCTGGAATCACTTCCCTGGATGTGTAGTCCAGAGTTACACACGACGGAGGTCATACACTATACCGCAGTTTTGTTTTGGTTTTCGCGTTTTCTCGTGACCATTGGAATATTTCCCTGGCGCAAGTAAAAATGTCATTAATAAAAAACAATTTTAAAATCCAAAGGCGTGAAGTGTCATCTGACCCACCCAAGACTCATTTTCCCACCTGGCGGGTAGCGGAGGCGGTGCAGCGTGGCCCCGCAGCTCCGCGCTGGGACTGGTTCTCTCGCAGCCGTTCTCTGTCCAACCACACGGCCGTTTGGAGACGCTAACCAACCAGGGCTTCATAGCAGGTTTGTGTCTGGCTCCGGCCAATGATTGCTAACCGATTTCTCGTTTAGCTCGAATGAAAATGTCCGTCTCGGACTGATTTTTCACTTGTTGTCTACCCGAATGAGCGATGGAAAGCAGGAAGTGTCGAGGAAAAAAATGGTTAATTACGGATGAGTTTGCGGCCGAGGTGTCGGCCGAGCACAAGGCCCATTCTGAACCCCGGGCGGGGAATTTCTTTGTTGAACACCAGCCGGCTAACGGGCTAACGAGCGCACATCCAGATCATCGCGGCGGGTTGCTGCCTCGAGTAAAATCTGCTCTCCCCGTCAAAATGCCACCGCTGTATGCCCGGAGGAGGGTCTCATCTAGGCTGGGGGCTGCTCGTACCGTCGCGGGTATGAGACGCTGTGTGGCCGGGCTAGCTAACGAGCTAACTAACGACCTAGCGAGCAGCTACGATTGCTTACACTGCTCGACAAAAAACCCCGCCACGGACTATAAAGACAGAAATCCAGACGACGTGTATAGCTATAATCCGCACGGAATTTAACTCGATTACGCGTCGTTGAATTACTGCCTAGGTTTTACAGAGGAAATTTGTTCCTTTTTTCAGTTTTTAAGACAGCTGGCTAAGATAGCTGTGTGTGTGTCATATATATATATATATATATATATATATATATATATATATATATATATATATATATATATATATATAAAAAAAAATATGTAGACCAGCAATGCTAGTTAGTTGCTCAAAGGAAGTCTACATTTAACAAGTGGTACATTTTATACCACCCGTGTCAGGCTTCATTCTTTATCAAACTGTTTTAACTTTCATGTTTGGCTAGATGGACGGGGACAGTACCACCACCGATACCTCACAGTTGGGTATAACGGGCGATTATATTTCCGGAGGGCACTATGTGCTGCAAACTCAAGAAGGTAAACCGAAACATATTTAAAAAGTTGGCAAATTCCCAGTTGTAACGCAGCTACTAATTCATGTCCACGGCGTACTGTACACCTAGAAATGCTAACTGAAAGCAAGGGGCGCTTTTTTAAATTATTGGTGTCACTGATATGTTTTCTCTGTCTAGATGATGGTGAAGAAAGTCTGCATGACCATGAGGATGGAAATGGTTCCAAAGACAATCTCAGAGAGCAGGATATATATCTACCCATTGCTAATGTAGCTCGCATCATGAAAAATGCCATCCCACAGACTGGAAAGGTTTGTCCCTGCCACTCATTCATTCAGACACTTGCAATGTAAATATTAAAATGAACTCAAAAAAAAATTTTTTTTTTAACTTGCAGATAGCAAAAGATGCAAAAGAATGCGTGCAAGAATGTGTGAGCGAGTTCATTAGCTTCATCACGTCAGAAGCCAGTGAGCGATGTCATCAGGAGAAACGCAAAACCATTAACGGCGAGGACATTTTGTTTGCCATGTCCACACTTGGCTTCGATATGTACGTGGAACCTCTCAAACTCTACCTGCAGAAGTTCAGAGAGGTATGGTTTACACTCGCATGTGCACAGATGCTGTGTCCCTTTGAAGTAGATTGAATAGATGACGTGTCTTGTTTCCTAGGCAATGAAGGGTGAGAAGGGTATTGCAGGTGTGGCAGGTGCGGAAGGCCTGTCTGAGGAACTTACAGAAGACACTTTCAGTAAGTCATCACAAACTATCTTAATCATTTAGCCAAACTAGCTTCACATGCAAATTTTTGAAAGGTATGTTCCATTATGCAGGGGTTGATTTTCTCATAGTTTTAGGCATCTAAGATCATTCATGTAGTCAGTGGAATCATTGGTGCTTTTGGGTGGGTCAGAATAACTACTGGCATCCTTGTCTTGCAGCAAATCCATTGCCTGCAGGGCTGATCACAGCTGATGGTCAACAGCAGAATGTCATGGTTTACACCACCTCATACCAACAGGTGAGCGCACACACCAGAGCAGTACATCCTCACCTAGATTATAGATCATGGTTTACACCTCCTCATACCAACAGGGGAGCGCACACACCAGAGCAGTACATCCTCACCTAGATTATAGATCATGGTTTACACCTCCTCATACCAACAGGTGAGCGCACACATCAGAGCAGTACATCCTCACCTAGATTATAGATCATGGTTTACACCTCCTCATACCAACAGGGGAGCGCACACACCAGAGCAGTACATCCTCACCTAGATTATAGATCATGGTTTACACCACCTCATACCAACAGGGGAGCGCACACACCAGAGCAGTACATCCTCACCTAGATTATAGATCATGGTTTACACCTCCTCATACCAACAGGGGAGCGCACACATCAGAGCAGTACATCCTCACCTAGATTATAGATCATGGTTTACACCTCCTCATACCAACAGGGGAGCGCACACACCAGAGCAGTACATCCTCACCTAGATTATAGATCATGGTTTACACCTCCTCATACCAACAGGGGAGCGCACACATCAGAGCAGTACATCCTCACCTAGATTATAGATCATGGTTTACACCTCCTCATACCAACAGGTGAGCGCACACATCAGAGCAGTACATCCTCACCTAGATTATAGATCATGGTTTACACCTCCTCATACCAACAGGTGAGCGCACACATCAGAGCAGTACATCCTCACCTAGATTATAGATCATGGTTTACACCTCGTCATACCAACAGGTGAGCGCACACACCAGAGCAGTACATCCTCACCTAGATTATAGATCATGGTTTACACCACCTCATACCAACAGGTGAGCGCACACATCAGAGCAGTACATCCTCACCTAGATTATAGATCATGGTTTACACCTCCTCATACCAACAGGGGAGCGCACACACCAGAGCAGTACATCCTCACCTAGATTATAGATCATGGTTTACACCTCCTCATACCAACAGGTGAGCGCACACATCAGAGCAGTACATCCTCACCTAGATTATAGATCATGGTTTACACCTCCTCATACCAACAGGTGAGCGCACACACCAGAGCAGTACATCCTCACCTAGATTATAGATCATGGTTTACACCTCCTCATACCAACAGGTGAGCGCACACATCAGAGCAGTACATCCTCACCTAGATTATAGATCATGGTTTACACCTCCTCATACCAACAGGTGAGCGCACACACCAGAGCAGTACATCCTCACCTAGATTATAGATCATGGTTTACACCTCCTCATACCAACAGGTGAGCGCACACACCAGAGCAGTACATCCTCACCTAGATTATAGATCATGGTTTACACCTCCTCATACCAACAGGTGAGCGCACACACCAGAGCAGTACATCCTCACCTAGATTATAGGTGCTTAACCTCTCTTGCTAGTAAAGAATCACACTTTCCTTAGTTTCTTAATTTGCCTTTTAGATTTTGCTAAGCCTAATCGAAAACTGAGTTAATATTTACATCTGAGAAACATGTAAACATTTAATATTATTTATAAAATATTTAAATTGACAAACTAGAAAATTAAGTTTAAAAAGCGAAATGTGTAAAGGCCTAGCATGGGTATTCATACGAAATGTAAACATTGTAAAAATTTTAATATTCCTAACTCAAGAATGCTGCCTTCATCTACAAAGATTGTAATGAACTTTGAGAGTGAAATCATAAATATGTTTTCTTTAGATCCCTGGTGTTCAACAAATCCAATTCTCATGACCTGGTTCATCAGGAGACCATAAGGCCTCTGACCTGTTCAAAGATAAATTGGCCTCTTGCCTTCTAAGACTTCACAGGCAGTTTTGGAAGTTGATTGATTAGGAGAGCAAGTTAAAGTTGAACCTGCTGGTAGAGCTTGAATTTGTAAATTTGCTTAGTGATGTCTGTAATTCATGAAGTAATCATTTGTTACAATTATAATACTTATTCATTTTAAGCAGTCTCCGAGGTCCCATCCTCAGAGGGAAGACTGCCATAGCTTTTCCCTTCCTTATATTTGTTAGAGGTTTTTAAAGGGGGAGGGGGGGTAGCAGGACAGGGCAAATGGAATTACTACATGTACACAATAAAGGGATTCTCATTTAATTTGTTTGAATTTATGTAAGTTAAATAATTTAATGTCAGTTGTCAATTTTGTGTTTTGTTCTTAGAATAAAATCATTAAGCTGTGCTGTAGCTTGAATGACCAGGAGACACCCAAGACACTATACATTTTTAATTTAGTTTTGCTCCATGAATCCAATGCATACAGTGGAACAAAGTTAGAGAACGTCTGAAACAAAAAGACTCGAAAATCAGTTGTGAGTAGGCATCTACAGACTAGCATAAATTCGAGCAGACAAAAATGACAAACTATTTTCTGATCGTACTGGACATTAGTCATGTAATGCAGTTAAATTATACCCTCTAATGTTAAGACTTTTAGTACTGTGAAAAGGGAAATACCAAAAGGTAAGCACCAATATATTGCCTTTACAAATGTTTTCACACTCTTTGACCATGGAAAAATAAACAGCACATACACAACAGGTATGTCTATTTGTGGGACTAAATGCATCAAGTGTACTGAGGGCTTTAGACCTGCATACTTTAAGGCTTATTTTAGTTTATGATTAGATGTCTGAAAATAAGTAGAAATGATTGTGTGGGGGGTATTTCTGGGATGATTACCATTCTAAACTAAAACTTGTAGCCCACTAAATCTGAGCAGGATTAAGGAATTACTGTGGTTAAAGTGGTCTCTTAGAACCCCTTTATACTTAAGGTAAAATACCAACTGTTTTCTACAGAATCTTGATGCCTGGAAGCAGGTAAACTTGGACCAGACGAAGGTTTATGTATGAAGAATCTTATCCTACCACCTTATACAGTGGAGGGGCATGAGTGTCTGGTCACATCCAAGTAAACTGAGTAAAGACTTCAAATTATGATCTGCAAGAGGGCACAAATCTCCCATACAGAGTTTGCATTACTAATGCAGTACTTAGAGTAATAATGTAAGAAATACAAATTCAAAGGTGTGTTTATTATGGCTGGGGAAAGATCTACCCTATACTATGAACAAAAGGTTTAGGAACAACCTAAACATTAACCAAATTAACTTATTTTTCACAAGTTCACACATTTTTATGTACAAAAATTAATATATAAAAATAAGTTAGGCAATTTACATTTACAGTGAATACAAATGATCAGAGGTGCATTTAAGTATATAAAGGGTATTGCTTTCTTAACAGCTACAGTTGAACAGAAGGAAAATCAAAACAAGCCACATCAGCCTTCTGAGGAGCAGAGTTTACCCGCGGGTGGCTTTGGGTTCGTCCTCTGTAAAGCTGGAGTCTGGTTGCGACCCCGATGACTTCAGTTTACTGGTATCTGTGGGGCAAACACTACAATTTAAGAATTTTTACATTTTGGATGAGGGAAAAAAAAAAAACCCCTCATTAGTACTCTATTATACAAGCTAGCTCAGTGACCACCAGTGTGGAATACAGATTTATATTTTTAAAGTTATTCATTTCCAATGCTACCAAAAAATACTCTTCACCGTAAGAAACTTCTCTCCGCCTTTTCTCACCCAAACACACCTTGCAGCCAGCGGATCTGCGTGGCCGGGCCGTAACCCTGCTCATTCTTCGCAGCGATGCGGAAGACGACTGCAGGCCGGGCTGAGCAGTCGATGTGCGCGTTGCTCAGGTGCGTGGCACTAACAGTGCAGGAGGTCTTGGTGCCACGGTAGATGCGTATAAACCCAAGCTCCTCGGGCTTCACCACGTTGCTCCCCCGGGTCTTTCGCACCGCCAGGTACATGGAATATTCTAGAATCTTCCCTGACAGAGAGGTGGGCGGCTCCCAGGTGATGTGCACTGTGTCAGAAGCCTGTAAAATCAAGTACAGGGTGTGAACGGGGATCAATGAAGGTAGCCAATGGTCTCTTCACTTCAAATGGAGGACGCTTTCAAGCGTATTAAGGAGGAAACACATGTCCTTTTCTCGCACACCAACAGCTATGCAAAGTAAGCAATGACTGGTTAAAGCAGAAAAGCATAAAGGTGAAACCTTGGTGATTTTGACAGCAGAAGGTGCTCCGGGGAATCCAGGCTGGCAGGTCTTAAACTCACTGACAGGACTGAAATCTCCCTGACCACAGCTGTTCAGGCCTGCCACCCTGAAGCGGTAGGAAACACCAGGCGCCAGCTCTTGCTTCTCTTGCGCTTCGAAACTGTGAGGCCCAGGAATCTTCCACTAAAAGGAGAGGAAAAGAGGACAAGAACGATAGAGACTTAACTATGTATTCCACGGCTAGAATGGAGATTAACATTAAGAACAGCAACAGGTTTACAGCTCCATGAGTAATGTAAGAATTCTATTTCTTTCCCAATTGCAAGCGTGATGCAGACTGACCTCACTATCAGAGATTCGGTTGGTGACTCCACCCTCAGAGGGTAAATAGTAGTGTGTGACCTCAGAGAAGAGCGTTCTAAATATACCCACATTAAACCATGTAGAGTCTTCACAACTCTTAGTCTGCAGGGAATGGGACCGATAATAAATAATTACAACAATTACAATGCATGCACAATTAACATGCGCACTCACGTTCACGCACGCATGTTCACTCAGGCACGATCACTCATGCATGCACAATCTCACATACACACACACAGCGCAAGCTTGTACCTGCTGAGAAGAGGCATCTTGTTCTGTGGATTAAACAAAATAAGAACCAGTTTGTCAGCGGTGATGAAAAACTGAAATTACCCAAGCCTTGGCATGCCACATTCTCTGCGCTGTGGGAAGAGTTTTTACCTCGATGCTGCTGGGATGCCCCATTCTGCTCCTTCATGGACACGCACCTCACTTGGTCAAAGGGCTTGCCATTTACTGCAGGGGCTAGGACATACAGGGAGATTTGTGCCCTTAGAGTAGAGTGATTTAAAAAATACAGACACACAAGAACTGCAGAAGCAAAAGAATCGCAGCAGTGTCTTACCAGACTCTGCTGCACAGACATCAGTGACGGGACGGAAGTGTCCTCTGTTCTGATCCGCCGCAGAGCAGATGTCTTCTCTGCACTCAGCTACCGGTCTCTCCTGAAGGACACAAAAGGCATTCTGAGAAACCCACTTCATTATTGTGGACATTGCACACACACTCACATACACTGCTAGCGCAGACTGTCAAGTCACAAAGCTCTGCACAATAACCTCTGGAGCCTCTTCTGTCTTTAAGGCACTTATCCTGTGGACATGCAATCTGTTTACATTTACAGATGATAAAAATCCTTTTTATGATTACATTTTCCATTACAGTTCTAACACATATGTCTTGTTATGGAGTTCTGACCTGTAGTGATGAGCCATTCTCTCCTTCACACGATCCATCTGCACATCCTATGTCTCGAGCTGTCTCGGACTCTGCAGGCAAAAAATATCTACTGACATCACAGCGAGTGAGATGCTACAGTTAACGTTGCCAGGTAAGGACTTTATACTGTAATACCAGATGCTAAACCAATGCCTTAGAAGTGAAAGTCCTATGAGACTAAATGTACATTATCATTTTGTTGAAAGGAAATTCCCAGAGTGAACATATTTTTATATTAAGGTAACACCTGCGAAACATACTTGATTGGACAGATTCCTGTAGACGCTTCACCTCCTGTCCAGTACTGGGAGGTGGAGCCGACGTGTTTGGCAAATCAGAGCCACTGGTGGGCGGGGACAGAGAATGAGTGACAGGCTGCAGCTGAAGTAAGTAGCATTCAGCTGCAGGTAGGGGGCGCCAGGCTACATGAAGCATGTTGATTGTGGACTTCACCAAAAACACCGCTGCTGGGGAAGATGGCTTCTCTGTACATACAAAACAGGGGTTCTTTTTTTTTTTTTTTAAGGCACTTTTATGGAGCATCCATCACTGCTGTCACTACAGTCCAAAATAACCACACATTGCAGACTCAAGGACCCTCAGTCTTGCTATAGTGATTTCACCTGTTTCCAGGTACCACAGGTCTTTGCAGCACACTTGGTAGTTCCAGTTCTTCCTGTAGCCGTCGCGGCCGCTCCAGATGTAGAGGCGGGTGGCGATGGTCACAGCGCAGTGGCCCGCGCGGGCCTTGGGCCAACGCCCACCCTCCTCGTCCTCCACGCCTGCAGAGCGCAGGCCTGAGCCCGACTGCTGCGGAACCTCTGGGTTCAGACTGCTCCACGTCATTGTGTCTTAAGGAGGGGAAGGTTTACAGAACATGATCATCAAATCAGCAAGCAGCATAACAACTGGTAGGCCGCATAAGAATTCAAAAACAAACAGGAGTTTGGCATTTTCATGCATGTGCCTCAAAATGTGCTTTGAAAACTTTGTGCTCATGCAACTTGGAAAAGCAGCCGTGGAGTACACACACCCAGGTTTAGTACCGACATGGAGCTCGTACAGATCCACTCTGGTCCTAAAGCGTTTGCTTTACCATCCCACTCCTCAGCAGGTACCCAGCCCCCAAACAAATACATCCTAAAGACACGGAGTGAGGAGTGTTTAACCATATAGCACTATACAGTTCTCCCCATCACACACACACACTCACACACACACACACACACACACACTCACAATGCAGCACAGAAACACACCAGACTATAAAGTACTGGAAAAAGAGAATGAAAAAAAAAAATGAGTGTAAAGCTTTTCATTACTGGTTTCCAATCACATTCGAGGAGTGGAGGCTTCTCGGTAGTGGACAGGGTCCCGTGGTCCGAGGTAATGACCAAGTCATAGTCTCTGAAAGAAATGAACACCACCGCCATTACAAGTTACATGGAGTGAAAGAGCAGGTAGAAACACAGTGTGCATCATACCGTTGCCACAGGCAATGGTGCCTCAGTAGTGAAGGTACTTGACTAGTAATCAGAAGGCTGCCAGAACAAACACCACCACTGCCAAGTTCTGCTGGGCTCCTGAACAAGGCCCTTATCCCTGAGTTGCTCATGGTGTGTTCAGTCAGAATCACAAGTCACTTTGAATAAAAGCGATAACTAAATGCCGCAAACAATAAAACAGTGAGGCAAGGTCTAGGCTTTAGTATACCAGTGATATTCCTGCTCTTCCTGACTACAAAAGGAGGGCATTTGGCCGGCTGCTTCTCAGCAGACGGCCCCACACTCCCAGCTCAAAGCTTACCGATATCCAGCTGCCACAGGTCTGCCAGCCTCTGCCCACACATGCCTCCAAAAATATACAGCTTTGGGGAGCTGCCGGCACTGCCACTGTACACCACACAGGTGTGGGACTCCCTGGGACAGGGCCCCACCCCTTTTGTTTCAGGAATGCTCCAGCCTTTCACCCCTGACTGTGTCTGCAACTCCAGTTCATAGAAATCATCCAAGTACCTGCGAAAGAAGACGATTATGATGATGAAGATCTAGGACAGATGGAATGCTTGGGGAAAAAACATTTCATTATACTGTACATGCATTTTTTCATTCATGTATACATGACACATTAGTGTACATGTATGCATGTACAATATAATGAGATGCTTCCCCCCCCCTCCTATACCAGCACTTGGTCAGCCACTGCACAGCACTCTGGGGGCTGAGAGGGTTAAGGCCGTCGATCAAGGGTCCAACGACGACACACGGCAGAGCCGGGATTCGAACCCACGAACGTTCACAGAGCTCTACCCCTCTAGGCTACCCCTGCCCAGAGTGGCATGTGTGAATGAGGCACTATGCTCACCGCGGCACGTTCCCATTTGGGTCCTCGCTGTCATTGGCTAGCCCTCCAAACAGGTAGCACTTGCTGCCATGGAGTGTGAAACTGTGCCCTAGACGAGGGCAAGGGGGCGGGGCACTCTTCGGCGGGCGGGGCTTTAACTTCTTCCACAGCCAGCGACTTGCCTAAGAAGCACACGCTCAGTTTACACGTCTGACGGCTGGCCGCGCAGTAAGTTACCCGACGCAGCAGCCGCGCTGACCTGCAGCTCGTAGACGCTGCTGCTGTACTTCCCAAACTCCACCATGCCTCCAAACACCACGATCCGCGTGCCCTCGCAGGCGAAACCATGCGCGGCGCAGCCGGGAGGGATGTCCCCTCTGACCGCGGGAAGAAACCACTGTCGGGAAACTGAGAAAAAGAGGGGAGAGAACCGAGGACGAGTGTGCGAGTGTCCAAAGAAAAAAAACAACAACATACACACAAAACACACGGTATAAACCCCACAATATTTACACTGGACCCAGCTAGCTAGCTAGCCATCGGCCAACCATATTTTTGGTATGTCCCGTTTAAGGTTTTAACGTTGTCCAGACAGCTAGCTGGCTAAATAGTTAACTAGCTACCATCCACTGGCTGTCCAGCGTTATTAAGCGTTACTACGGCGGTTCTACCTGTGTTGTAGACGTGCAGCTCATCGGATATTCCCTCGTTTCCACCTCCAAACACTACGATTAGCTCCCGGATAGCTGCAGCCCGGTGTCCGTGTCTCGCTCGAGGCGTCGGGCCGGTAACAGAGTGAACGCGTTTCCACAGAGGAGGCTCAGCAGCCATTATACTGCGTGTTCACACGACAAAAAAAAGTGGGATAAAAACCTAGTTCTGTGCAGAAGGACTTTGCGTCTGCTACTCTAAAACGCATGGAGGTGCGAGTCCACTACACGCTTACCCTATTCTCCGTCCGCCAAAGCCACACTGCACAGATTAACGACCCTCATTTTCTTGCAGTGCAACAGTGCGTAGTGGCTTTGATTCGTGCGCTGTCCATGGTTAACTAAAACTAAAATACTAGCTTGGAGGATTTCAGAAAATTCAAGACGTCTATGGGAAGCATAGAGGGTACTTGAACTCGGAATTGAAATTGCACGCCGTTCTCCTGTGGGCGCCCGGGTCATGGTGAACACTAGCGTCCCCTGCTGGCTGCTTTCGTGTTGCAATTACTGTTACTAAACATATCAAGGCAGGCAAAACACAACTCGCATCACACGACCACACTAATATAAAAAATATAATAACCTAGAAATTCATATTATTTTACTAATTATAATTAGCTTAATTAGTCTAAATATGCCAGCCTATAAGCAGCTATAGGGATGTCAACTGCTGCAAGCTTTTTTTAACAGATAATTTTTTAATATAATGTTCAGAATTCTTTTCTGTCGATTGTCATCAGACATTTGGTAAATGTGATCATTTATATAAAACACAGTAAGTATACAAAGTGCCCTATTAAATTTTAAACATTTGTTTAAAATGTGTTGTCTTTGTCAAATCCTGTAAAGGCATCGTACACCTCGTGTAATATTTGATGTCTACTCCAGAGGTCAGCAGAAACCTGTCAGCAGAAACCTGTGAAGATACACGTTACTCCAAATAAACTTTCAGTTACTTCAGCTCCACGCACAGAACTACACACACACTTCACAAACCCCCTTATGTATTTTCTACCCAATCTGACCCCAGTTTTAAAATTCCACGCACATGCATATTTTTACCCACAATTCACAAAATAAAACACTTTTACTCAAACTTAGTTACACATTCCCAGTCAGTGGCATGACAATTCGCACAAACACCTCTCTGAAAAATATAGATCATAAACAATAAGAATAGCAAGAGCTCATTTTCTGGATTCAAGGGTACAACATCCATCACTTCAGATCAACTTCATTACATTCTATGCATTACCCTTCTATTCCATTATTTGTTGAGAAAGAAAAGCAAATCAGTGGACTACACCCAAACATTATGGACTTGCATTGTGTCTATTTATGAGTTTATATCCACTGAATTGATAAATACTTGGCCTGTCAGGTTTGATTGGATACAGCACACACTATTTGTAAACGTATATTTCTTCAATGCAGTTATAAATGAAATATACAGAAATGCAAGCAATATGATAGAAAAGAACGAGGACAGAGTTTTACTGCTTTAACACTATCGTGATCGCAGTGTGTAGATGTCTGTGTTATGTGTTCCCTTTGTCCGTGTGGGTCTGCTCCATGGTCCCAGTCCAGTCCCTGTGTAATCTAGCTCCGGTCGGTGTATTCCAGTCCTCAATGATCATGTCTCCATGCAGTGTATGTGATGTCATCAGTCTAGGACCCGTAATAACAACCCATAATCATAATCGCTTGAGTTCGCTTAAATTTGGTTTTGCTCTGATTTCATTCCTTGTCTAAACTTTTTGGTCATGAGCTTTGTGTTTGTTGTGTCCCATTTTGAGCTTGCCTTAGTCTCTTCTGGTTTGTTTGTTTGTTTTTGTAGATGCATCTTGTCTAAATAGTTGTCTGTTCACTTGACTGGGAGTATGGTGTGGTCATTGTTGGGTTGGGCTGTAGCTGTGTTTTTAGGTTAACTGAGGAGAGAGAAGGGCTCTTTCTGGGGTGGGGGAAGAAATTGCAGCCCTGTTAACAGGTCTTACACAGCCTGTGCCAAAAACGATGGAATGGCCACACTCAGAAGATGTTCCCCGAGCCATTTTACTTCACAGCAAAAAAAGACATCAAAGATATGACACACAGCAATTTTTGGTTAATCACTGAACATTCTGACAAATTAAATTAAATTAGTTTAATTAATGGCATTCTTTATTTCAGGTCACGTAGAGGATAAAATTATTACTCAATCATTTAAAGTGATTTAAAAAAAGAATAAATCACAATTATTACTTTTTTCCCCATGAAGTTTATGTTGGCCTGAT
Source organism: Electrophorus electricus (assembly GCF_041902795.1). NCBI lineage: Eukaryota > Metazoa > Chordata > Actinopteri > Gymnotiformes > Gymnotidae > Electrophorus > Electrophorus electricus. The sequence goes on from NC_137507.1 coordinate 9,459,315, forward strand.
GCATGGACTTCACTAATGAAAAGTGATATTCTACATCAAACTGGTTCGAGCGTTCTCGCATAGCAGTGGACAGATCAGCTTTGCAAGGTGGAGCATTCTCATGAACCAGTTTTTTAAATTTCCACTATAAATTTTCAATCATATTGAGATGCAGCCTGTCTGCTGGCCATTATTGAGTTGATATGCCTTTTCTGAAAAAAGACTGTAACAGTGTTTGCTCTGTGGCAAGATACATTATCATCCTGGAAATGGTAATTACCGCCATCATCACCAAACCTATTTTCTATCAATGTAAGGAGAAAACCGTCTAAAATGTCAGCATACGCATTTGCATTGACAGTTAAGGTCATGAGTGCCATCTGGCCAGGTCCTTTAACCTGACATGCAACTCTATATCATAAATGAGTGGGGGAAATTGGAGTGTTTACTTCGGGCAGGCATCTTTATATGTTTCATTAATACAATTCCAGAGTTGTCTCCTTGGCCAATGGTGATTCATGATTGATTATAGAATATCACTTTCTTCCAATCATCCACACTCCACGATTGCTTCTGTTTAGCCCACTGTGACCTTGTTTTCTTCAGTTTAAGGGGTTAGTGCCAAGTCTCATCTGGCTTTTCAATATGTAAATCTCATTTTACTCTGCTCATTTCTAATAGTTCTGTTCCAAAAACTGACTCCTGTTTCTGCCCATTTGTTTGTCATGTGTTTCGTGTGCATTTTTTTTTTTTTTTTTTTTTTTTTATGACATATTGCTTTGAGTTTCTCTTTCCTGATCTTTGATGTCTTCCTTGGTTTACCCGTATGTTGTCCATTCATAACCTACTCAGGTACCAAATTATAGACACACGGCTTACTGCCCCCCCCCCCCCCCCCCACTCTGTGTTGGGTTTCCTTCTTTGAGCTTCTTTAAGTACTTTTATAATCTTTTAAGATGTTTCAATTGACAACTCTTTTGTTGGGGTCATGTATTCTTTCATTTAGCTTACTACTGCAAATATGTACATTTGTCACCTCCCTGAACTACACACCCCAGAATCCTCTGGGGTGATCCTCATCCCCGAAATATTAGTGCCTGCACCTGTTACCCATTTACGTAGACTATTTATACCCTTTGTACGCCGTTACTCTTTGTGAAGTATTGTCAAGTAGTTCTAGTGCATACTGAGCGTTATTTTGCGACTGCTGTGTTTCTGTGTTGTGATAATTGCTTGTGTTTTATTCTACCTCATATTTTTGCCTTGGCTTGGATATTCCTGTTTGCCTCAGTTGTATTGCCCATGCCTGCCCCACTTTGGATTAGACTTGCCCTTTTGGATTGGTTTGCCTGGACTGTGTTGATAATTAACAGTTTTACTTTCATTAATCCGTGAGTGTCTGACCTGTCCTGCAGCGTAACAGAATTGCATAATGTAACTCATTTGAAAGCGATTATTAGCTATTAATTATTAAGGTTAGGACTAGTGTTGTGTTTTTATGTTTATAGTTTTTCTTTATAACAATTCCTTGATAAATCGTAGTGGTTGTAGCGTGACAGAGGATTCATGCAGCCATCCAGTTCTGCTGATAAATACTAACAGATCCAGGTGTCTGCTATGTCTGCACTTGTCGAGAATACAGTGAACAATGAAATTGTTTGTGTGTGTTTTCTGAATTCAACCACTAATCTTTGATGGTCGGTGAGGATGCCTTATTTTGGCCCAGTGGGCCAAACCAGACCACCTGGCCATATGAAACAACAGCAAGGATACAGACAAAAAGGAGATGTGTCTGGAGATAAAACAGCAGATGGAGAATAATCCTGAAGTGATTAACGTTGAGTGATGCAGTTGTAAAGGGGATACTGTGAGTGAGGCTGTTGTTAGCAAGGGAGAAAGTTTTCTCAGTACCATATCTTAATTCTGCAGGTATTATGCAAATATTTGTGGCATATTTGAAGCCTGCTGTAACATAGGTTTCATTTCAGATGCAGTTATGTAAAAATTTAATATTTCTAAAATTCTCGACTTTTAGATCTCTGCTTTAAAAGCACAGTGCAGTATTGAAACACTAATGGCAAAGACCATCTGTACTTTTTATCTTCCTTAGTCTCTCCTGCATGCTCTCTCTTAGGTGTACATAAAACATAAACTCTGGACCACTGAGTCTGACAAGGGTCCACCCTACTCCAGTTTAGCCTTCGCTTTGGTTTAGATGTTCTTTCAGATATTATTACTTCTTCCTTCTTTAGCTGTGTGCAAACCGTGTGTTTTGTTTCAGCAATCTGCCCAACTCGTGATGTAATGTCCAGTTTTAAAATGTAGATCGATATTTGAATCTCAATAAATAGTTCAGCTAATCACATTTATTAATTCATTAATTATAAATCTTTGCAATGCCAGATTCTCTAGCCAAGATAAGTAAAAGATTTTTCAGTGCACTACATCATTCTTATTCCAGAATAATTATGCAGCACCCCAGTCCCAGCCCTGGCAATTCATATTCACTGTCAACATTTTTTATGCTCTTAATCAGAAATATTAGCCGAGGTTATCAGTTGGAAGGAGCTTGATATATGTGACTGTAGACTCCTGTGGAGAACTTAAAATCTACAGCTTTCTCAGACTTATGCATGAATATTCTTGCTATGTATGTTATTCTGGATCAACAGTTTAATTATTTCATTTTTTTAAGTGCATTTTTTGTTCAAGCCTGGATGTTGTCCACTTTGTGCAGCTGCATGAAAGCGTATTCTCTGGCTTCTCTTCAGAAAAATCCAATCACAAAGAACTGACATCTAATTTATAATAGGGAAGCCTGAAAAGTACATGCTGCTCCTCTTTATGTATCTGTATACAGTGCTGTCCTAAAATAGTTGGACAGTGAAATATTTTGTTTTTGTACAATGTCCTGTGTTTGTTTATATTAAAGATGGAAAGAGACACCGTGTACAAGCACAGGATGTCGCAATTTATTATCTGGCTCTTCAGGATTTGATTTTGGATAGAATTTATATCCAAACATTCATACAGGTGTGCTTGCCTCTGTATCTACAAAATAATTTCCATCACTGTACCTATGTTCAGACCTGCTGGCACTTTAATGTAGTCTTTAATATCTTTAAACGCCACATGGCCCTTGCCATAATTAGATCTGTGCACCTATGACGAAGGCAGACTCCCAGGCAAAGAATACACTCTGTGAGCTGAGCACACAGATCAATTGATGAGCTAGACATTACCTACCAATTGGATTACGAGCCCATAACAAGATCCGAAGATATAGAAAATGTTATGGGCCCATAATGCTCATATCCGGGCTGAGCCACATACTGCGTGATGAGATTCGTATTGGGGTACAATGGAAAGCATGTCCCGGCCTCGCGTTCCCCGGATAAAGGGAAGGCATGAGAAAGTCTTTAACTATCCTCTGGAGATGAGAGGGGTTCAAACCTAAAACCGAGGGATCCTGGGACAGATGTATCAGACCGCGCCATCATGAACGTGCCTCTCTCTGCCATACAGAACTGACCAGAGATCAGATTCAACCCAAGAATGTGTTCCCTGTGCCCAAGATTCTAGAGATAGTCTGTGATAGTTAAATGACCATAGGACACTTCAATCCATGTGATTTTTCCAGGCTACTAACCAGATCCAAGACCAGGTCCAAAACTGCATTTCAGGGATTGAGGGTGGTTCATCTCTTTTGTTTGTTGTGCAGAGTAGATTCAGAGGTTTTTCTTTTTTTAAAAAAGGTATTCCCCTCACTCTAGTCTCACACACACATGCATGCCTTGGTGTGCTCTGGGAGATATGCCATGCAGGGGCAAACAGGCATGTTTGATATCCATGACTCAGAGCGTATCTCTCAAGAACAGGAGTGCAGAGTTCCATGGCTTCACTGCATGATCCAGTGCGAGCGTTTCGTTTCCCACCTGCTCAGTCAAAACCATGCTCCAGCTTCCTATATTGTCCTGTTAATGGAAGTGGTGTGTATCCACCTCAGTGATGATCATGTCATGCGGATGTGATATGTGTCGGCACCTTGAAGCTTAGAATTCAACCACTGCCAGCACTAAAAATGGTCAACTAGTGGTAAAGACTGACAGTGAAATAATCATGTGCTCACAGCAATCCCAGACATGGCAAAATTGTAATAAGCATACATGCAAAATACTTTTCTTAAGTATTGTTTATCCTTTTTATAATGTACTGGAGACATGCTGGTATTTTAATACATTTAATACATTTTATTTATTTACTCATTATGAAAGCTGCTTCACTGAAAGTGGTGGAAAAACACAACACTGTTAAATCATTCATTGAAAATGCACAATTTCTTTATTTAAATCATAATATTTACAACAAATATGATCAATGTACCAAGGACATGGCTTTCTGAGTACATTATATTCTTCTGTGTTGTAGGCCAAACACTTTCCACATGCACTAAACACAGGATCAGATTTTGGCTTTACCCAGAGTGAGTATTCTCTGTAGCATAGTAAACAAACTGTGAACTTACCCAATCACACACGAAGACACGCACACACATGCACACGGACATTCTTACAGATTCTCAACCACATGCTTTGTTTTTTTTTGTTCCCTCCAGCAACGTAAAATCTTCCTGTTATAATTGTAAACAGCTAAGGCTATTCTCAGCCCCATGGAAATATGTTAATAACTCACAGGAGGATGCACATGTCCAGTGAAGAAATATCACACACAAACACAGGCACGTAGTCACAAAGAAAGTGCGGAGTCAAACGATGGAGTGGTTTTAGTTAGACTAGGGTGTAGTTACGTAGCTTATATGGGAATCGTGCTTGAGGAAGAAGAATGGTCATTTCCTTGGTTGCGCTACTTTCTTCATCCCACACTGGCATGCATCATCTCACACAACACCGTCTCAAACTACACCGACCTGCAAGTCCAGCGAGGGCATCAGAAAAAGGACAGACCAGGGAGCTCTATACACTGCTCGTCTTCATCACAGTCTCCTCTGTTTCCTCTACAAAACTTGGTCCTGAAGTCTTTGTTTGAGCTCTTTTTGCAACTGGGCGCATATATTTTAAATGCTTAGGTCTTTGTAAAACATCATACTCTGGCATAATCAGTTGTTGGTACTGGCTTTACTCAAGGGAACATGAAAAATGTTGAAATTGCAATTTGTTCATTTTATATAAAAATCTTGTTCAAAATTCATTGCCTTGGTTAAATGAGCTATATTTATTCCCCACCCCCCAAGGAGGGCTGTAAAATGTTCAAAATTTTATTTAAGGCAACAAAATTACACCATATTTGGAATTGCAAGTGACAATTGACACCTGTGTGAAAATGGCTTCAAGTCTGTAAACAGTTGAGTGTTTAATTAGATGCACCTAGGACTCTAGCTAGGTAGGATGACTCCATCTGGTCGGACAGTTGAGCGGCGTGAGTTGGCTAGACTTGCTGGATCTTTTGGAACAGTCCCTCACTACAGACTGACTAGACTTGCGGGAGTTGCACGGGTCCTTCCAGGAGTCGTTAGCGGGCGTCCGGGTGGTGGGCAGCTTGGTCAGTAAGGTGGGCCTCCTGATGCTACTGTCCGAGTCCTTTCGGATGGTGTCGCGAAGCCTGTGGCAACACAGCAAGCAGTGTAAGAAGTCGTGGAGCAGGTGACCGCTAAACAGCATGTAGATCCAAGGGTTGCAGCAGCTGTTCAGGCTCGCAAGCAACGCGGACAGCGTCACTGCTGTGTTCTCGGAATCTGGTTTAAAGAGAGGAAGAGTTGGAGGGGGGGGTATGAAATGGCAGGGTTCAAAGGGTGAACATGCGCATAAGGTGAAGGAGGCTGCCGTTGTGTCTCCATGTTATCTAAACCTACATCTTGGCAGCAGCGCTTTCATATGGGGTCATTCTATGTTTGGACTCTGCGTGACACCTGTGCAGCCAACAGGTTCAGTGCAGATGACATAAAACATAGTGGAGTTAATGATCTAATTAAACAAATGAACAACTCGCCTGCACTTAAACTAAGATTTCTTTATATAGTAAGGCATGGGTTACGAACGGTTTATTCCAGAAAGTTAGAAGGTGCGTGTACGTGTTGATAAAAAAAAAAGAGGCAAATGTCTTCCAGAATGTTTTTCTCTGCACACGTAAAACTTTCAGAACGCACGTCGCTGCGACTTTAGACAGAATAGCGCAATACCACGGAGAACACCTTGAAAACCACGGAGAAACGCAAAACGCCTTAAAAAAAAAATATATATATTATTAATAATAATAATAATTATTATTATTATTATTATTATTATTAATTTATATATATGAGAGATAATGGGTTGATCTAAAATTAGCTAAAATGATTTAGTGTTTAATTTATATTTCACTTTCATTTATTATAGTGCAAATCAGAGATAACAAAAACAGATCGGTACTCCCGTAAGTGCTAATAGTGTACTAGTGTATTTTTATATATCTATTATCGTATTCATTTCCTGGAAATTCTAATTTCAGGCTTTCCATACTATTTTGAGTATATTTTATACTGCTTTTAATATGGTTATAAAGCCATGCCCATAACATCATATGAATACTCGGTTTTGAATACTTACCATCCCAAGAGAAGTTCTTGTCCCATACAGACCACATTTGCACGATGAAGAACGGAGCCCAACATACGATGTACGCCAGCACGATAACGAAGGTCATTTTGACAGTTCGAAGCTTTGCCCGGGAAATGGTGGTAACGCTACTGACCGACGCCTTCCCTATCAGATCATTTTTGCCGGCGGTGTTGTGCGGCGTGCCTTTCTTGGTCTTGTACTTGATATTCTTCCAGATGCTGCGACAGATGAATCCATAACATACCATGAGAACAACGACCGGGATCAAGAAGATGCCAACCGTTATCCAGGTGATGTACGTGCGCACGCCCCACGGCTCGATGAAGTGCCCCCAGCAGTCGTACACGTTTGAGCCGTTCTGGATCTCGCTGAGAGAGAAGATGAAATACTGTGGCGTGCTGAGCAACACGCTGCACAGCCAAGTGGACACGATCATAATGTAGGCGCGCTCCGTCGGCTGCTGTAGGGTCTTGAGCGGGTGACATATGGCGATGTAGCGGTCCACAGTCATCATCACCGTCATGTAAGTGGAGGCGAACATGCCAAGAACTTGCAAGTGCTTAATGACCCGGCAGAGAAAATCTGGCCCGTAAAATCGGAAGGTGATCTCCCAGCAAAGCTGCGGCAGCACCTGGAAGAACGCAACTACGAGGTCCGCGAGACTCAGGTGCTTGATGAACAGGTTCATGCGTGAGCTCTTCTTGGTGTTGTACATGGCCATCAGCACGCTGAGGTTGCCCACCACCGCTACGAGAAACGTTACGCTCAGCACTATGATCTCGAGCTTCGCCACCTCTTCGTTTCGGCCGAACGGGTCCCCGCTGCTGTTGGTCGCCACACTGTGATTACCTGAAGCGCCCATCGTTGGATCCTCCGGTTACCTTGGACACGATTCTCATGCGTGATAAGGACCCTTCCGCGGGCAAGCGCATGTCCCGCGTCTTGTCTTGGCTAGACCGTTGCTCATGGGCAAGGATAGTGAAACGGATAGTGAACCTTGGTTGCACGTGTCGTCGGCAACCTGGAGCGCGCAGGGAACACCCTCGAGTTTGCAGACTGTTAACGCATGGACATACCGAGCAGACTCGAATGGTGTGACTGCTGTATAGTTATCCTTTTGTCTGTAGTCAGACCGCTTCTGTCCATGAGGGCGAGCAGACACTTGTCTAAATCCAACCCCGTCACACCTCTTTAAAAAAGAAAGAGCAAAGTTCCGCCCTTCTCCCCTCCTCCTCAGAACGTGCGGCAATCCTCACGGAGCAAAACTACGTACAGAGAGTCTGTGCAAAACCATGCCCATGTCCCCAAACTTCACCAAACGCCGCCAAATTCTTATTAATGAAAAGAGGGCGATATGACTAATTAAGCTCTGGAAATGTATTTTGAACATGTGACTTGAACACCCCAAAACGTGCTCGTCTATCTGCTGGTACTGTGGCATTCAATGTAATGACTTAGAGCTCGTGGTCTTTACAAGTTATTTCTCTTTATATTCGCGGAAAGGTAAGCGGGTCGTTGTAGCCCACTGAATGGGCTAGAAAACACGAGCGGTAGCGCGCGGCTGAGGTTATACTGCGCATACTAGGTTGCTCGCGCACGAAGTTCTCAGCAATAGAAATACCGTGACGTCAGTACAGATATTTCAGCTGGGAATCAGTGTACTGCAGATATGTTTGAAGTGACATTTCGCAAATTGAAGACTTATAGGTTGCATGCGAATAAATTGGTAAAATATACGAGAGACTTGGAGAGCACTGCAAGATTGTGGCACTCGACAAAAGTAATATGTGACCTTTATACTGAGTGTTATGTGAAGTGTGTGTGTCTGAGGCATGCTGAGGAAATTGCTCTCCTGTGCCGTTAATGTCCCTTGTTCTTAATGTCAGGAAAGGCTAGATCATCTTATATGTTCCACGATCTCGCCCACTTCAACTCAAGACCTGCGAATGTACTGTTACATAATGTTGTGAAACTTAGTGTAACCATCAGGCATGGTTTATTAGTGTGCATACCTAATAAATCACCCGCAGAGGGGTATGTGGGAGGAAGGTCCTTGGCTAATGCGCACCAATGCATTCAGCAGAGTTTGCTTAAATATTGCTGCGGAATTAATGAAAGAATTAATCAAAGAATTAATACATTTAATCGGTTTCGTTTTTTCAACCAGCCGCTTTTGGCCAGCAGGGGCCCCTATGATCTCCGGGGCTCCTTGATCTCTGGGGGACCCTGCATTTGCATGGTTTGCGTATATCGCACCATACTTATTTACCCTGAATATTGCGTATGTTACACCCAGTTGGTATATGAGAGAGCGCCACAGACAGACATATAATTAAGAAATAGCCAAGCATACGTTTTGCCAGCATTTACTAAATGGTTTGGCAAGTTTTAAAATCATCCTTCAAGTTAAAGGGGACTATCAGAGGAATTTGTAAGCAGCTGGTGTGGTTTGCATTAGGCCAATTTTTCTCAGTTCTGTGGTCAAGACATTTAACTTCTGTCCAACTGTCTTCTTTTTACAAAACAATAATAAACAAACAAACCAAACACAGGAGGAGTTCATTTTGTAGTAATTCTTTAATTCAAAATTGTGTTCTATTGCCTTCAGATAACAAAACAAAAACACCAAAACAGAATATGCAGAAAACCTCTAACCTATAGTATGTGGTGCCTGTCCCCCACAGCCAGGGCAGCTCCATCAGGGTCTAACTGCAGCAAATGAGTCATTTGCTTATTCTACTGCAGTGGCCATCACACATCAGGCAGTTTATCTGGATACCTGTCCACTCAAGAGCTCATTACCTTATGAAAATGCTTGATCTGCTATGTAAAAGTGTCTTCCAAAAATAGCGTGGTGTCACAGAGTGGAAATTCAATGTTACCTTTGGCAAGCCTCTCCATTTCTGTCTGCTGAAGTATTTGTGATGGTTCAGTCATCACACTTTAAACCACTTCAGGACTTTCCAGTTGTGTTGGTGTTGAGATGTGTTGGTATTGACGTGTTTTCTCGCGTAACTACTGGGATGGGTAGCCCGCTGAACACAGAGTGCATTTATTAGGATGAATTCTTGAATCCTCCAAAAGACAGGCAGGCATGTGCATATCCATCAAACAATACTCACACTTCAGCTGGGCGGTGGAGGGTGTTGCCAGGGTTGAGCTAGAGAAGCAGATAACAGACCAGGAAGTGGAAAATTCTGGAGAAGAACCTTTATGCTGGATCTTTTGTAAACTATGAAGTGTATTTCAGGGGTAAGTTTCATGTGTGTACATCTGTACAAAATATTAAGATAATCCATTTTTTAATTAGATTTTTATTTATGTACTTTTTTTTTGTTTTAGTTTTACAACTACACATACAGCTATAAATCACTGAGATCCTTTAGTGCCTACTTCCATATATTGTTTACAGCTCACAGTTTAAATGACTGAGGACCGGGGTTGGGGGGTTACTTTAAAAAAAAAGCCATTCTGCTACTGTTTACTTGTTACTGTCACAATCACCCTCCCTGGCGATCCCTGGCGGTTCCCATGGCGATGCCTTCTGTTTTGTTATGGTCCTAGTTCTGTTTCCATGTGCTTCTTTGTTTTGGTTTCTGTTTCATCCACCCCTCTTGTTTCGTTCTCTGCCTGTTATTGGTTTCACCTGTGTTTTGTTGGTACTTTATTAGTTTGTGTATTTAAGCCCTGCATTTTGTTACCTGAGTTGTTGGTTACTGTTGCTATAGCTGTCGTTTTCACTGTCACTTTCTAGTTAGTTCTTGAGTTGTTTTGTGATGTTGCCTTTTGCTTATTTCATGTTTTGGTTTGTCTTAGTGTTTGCCTCATGTCTCGCAACTGTTTTAACCTCTATGTTGTTAGTGTCTATCACTCTTATTAACCCCCTTCTGCACTTGCATCCTGCCTCTCACCTCATCCCTGCTAAAATGTTACAGATTACTGAAAATGTCTTAAAATGTATCTTCTTAAAATTTATGAAAGTAATATTATTGTATGAAACATTACAGTAACATTACTGAATTACTGTATGAAAGTACAATTTGAAAATAACAAATTATTAGCTCATTGACTGACAAAGAGTTTCAGAAGACTAGTCCTTTACAGTGCCAGCAAGTAATGCTACCAGCAAGCTTCCTCAAGCACCTGTATTTGTGTGTGTGTGTGTGTGTCTGTGTGTATGTATGTATGTATGAACAGCTCAGCAGATTTGTAAAAGTTGTCCATACAAATATGTTCTTTCCCCAGAGGTCTAGCATAGTTGATAAGGCTCCTCAGTGTAAACATCTCAGATAGGTTTATAGTGGTTTGGGACTGGTAAGAACAACACTCTTCATACCGAACCTGTGATGTTTTATAGAACATCACAGATTAAAAACAGTCCTGCATGAGAGAGAGAGAGAAAGAGAGAGAGAGAGAGAAGAAGGAAGAAATGACTGGATTTTGGAATTGCAATTTATTGTCAACTAAACACTAAAAGAAAACTGATTTTACTTAACATGTATAAAGTAACAAATAGCCTACTGTGTTCACAATAAACATATTTTGTGGTCAACTGAAACAACCCGTGTTCACCCAACAAAAATATTAGCAATCAAATTGCATTGTGGGTGTTAATGAAAGCAAACAGAGGCATTGGAGGCACCAGATGGAGCTCAGAAATGCACGTGCGTTTTGTGGGCACACACTGCAAGGGAATGAAGTTAAAGATCTCAAACGCACCCTGGGTGAGAACACAATGCAGGATGCATATTTCAAACCTTTACCTAAACGCAGAGCCATTCACTCAAAGAGAAGCATTTAAAAAGACACCGTGTTGTCCTGCCAGTAATCACCACTGTCATGATTCCTATCCACTAGTCTCCGCTCCTTGTTAGGGGCACCTGATACACCTGTGTGTAGTTTGCCCTGGTGAGCTTGTGTGTATATATACCCTGTGTTTCCTTAGTTGCTTGTCTGGTCATTTTTAGATGTCTGGACTTTTTGTTATCCTGTTTCGTGCCTAACCTGTTTGCTCTGTCTGGTTGTTGTTTCATTGTTTGCTGTTTTGTTTCTTTCATCATTTATCTCTTGTGGATCTGCCCGTCTCCGTATTTCGACCCTGGACTGTTTACGTGACCAGTAAAACCCGCTGTTCTCAGCTACTTAAAATGTACCAGTAATCTAATTACTGCAGTTGTGTTTTCTGGTTACGTATTGTTGTTACACGTATTCTGTTCGTACTCAACCCTGCTCAGAACCAATAAGTAGAGTCTGACCCTTAAGTAGAGTCTGACCCTTAATTAATCTCGTTGATGATGAAGAAAATCTTTTGATGGAATTGTTTCACTGTGCTGGAACGAACGTTTGGATTAATGTGAATATATCACTTACAAGGCTAAGGAGGAAGTACCAAAGGACTTTGTTATGAGGCTTGATTGTGTAAAATCAGTGTGTGCAACACAATTACCCATACATTAATTTCAGCTCGTTCTCAAATGAATCAATTTTTTATTACAAATGCTTGCAAGAGTTGCTAAAGAGGGTCCAAAGTAATGCCTTCCTAACTCTGTAGAGTGTATAGAGAGCCATGAACACAGACACAGAGACCTCATCTCAGGATGTGCAGATAGCCCGTAGATGGCCAGAGACTTAATAATAATAATAATAATAATAATAATAATAATAATAATAATATAGCATTAGATTAAACTGTGAGCCTGTGCTCGAGAGTCTGTATCTGTGATATTTGATATGGTCACTCATCGTCTGTCTCTTTCGGTCCCCCACCCTCACGTACTGTAATAAACGGTACTAGCGGCTGTGTATGTCTGTGTCTGGGGGTTCTAAGTTGGTTATAGAGAGATAAGTGTATGTGGTAGCTACACTTTAGACAAAATAGCCCTGTCTCCTCTGTCCATTAAACCAGCACAGGTCCGGTTTAATGTCCAATCTAAATGCAAAAGGCTACTGGCTGGATAAATTTGTAGAGCGTCTTAAAGACCACATCAAGAAAGGGAAAGAATAAGAGCCAAGCGCAAACAGTGAGTTATGCATTAAGGTTTTGTGTATCAGAACAGAGAGTGCTGTAATGAAAGTGTCACATTGGTAAATTAATGAATAGATTTCTCCAGAATATTATTTAGCATTAATAAATTATGTCTGTTATGTCTTGAAAAGGTTTAATGATTAAGGTGTTATTAAAAATTTGGAATAAATACCTGACTCTGGTTTTGTTTTGAGTATTATGTTTCACTTTAGAGCCTGTCAACTGCACTTACATTTTTAGAGTTTGAACAACTAAATGAGAACAATGCTCTTTCATCGTGTGTGTGTGTATACAAACACCTGCTCAAACTAATTGCAGAGTATACCATCAAGTCTCCTGTATGGACTGACAGCACAGTGTTGTTGATTGGAGTTCTTCACGGTGGGCTCTGCAGAAGAGCTTGCCCTGGGTGTCACACTCCTACTAATTATATCCTGTCTTGGTGATAACACAAGCCAAGGAGCCATAGGCAACACACACACACCCACACACACACACACATAAGCATCCATATGCACAAATACGTATATAAACTGTCAAATATGCATATACAGAGAACAAGGGTTTATAAGGCACTCACACACAGTGTAACTATGAGGCATTAATACTCATTTTGATCAACAGTTAGCTGCTGCCTTTGCCTCTGTCTGTCTGTCTCTTTCTCTCTCCCTCTCTCTCTCTGCTTGGAAGTGTGTAAAATGACTCACTCTCCCCAGTTAGCGTAGTCACAGCTCCTTTGAAACAGGGTGAGGTAATTGGAGAGTTCATAATCTCCACAGCACCACTCATATTTAAAATCTCCAGGCTTTCTAACGTCTGAAGTATCAGCCAAACATGGGAGGGCCTGAGAAATGAGAGAGAGGAGTTGGAGAGTTAGACTGGGAGTAGGAGTGAAAGAGGCATGTTTATGGCTGTGAGAGAAGACCCTGTTGATATCGAAGCCACGTGCAAAAAAGATCTTGTAGGCAGGGTGAGTGAATTCCTACGCTGCTGCCAAACATCACATGGCTATAGGTTTCAGTGGTGAAGACCTCTGGAGCTGGGTCTGGGCCTAGGGGCCCCAGCTCTGTGGGTGACTCTTACAGAGCCCGGCCCCGCTGCTCAGAGCGGAAAGGGAGGGATTTGGATCTAACGTGTGATATATTGTGTACAGTGGTTTACAGAGAGAGAAAGAGAGCGCTGACATTGTGAGCATAGAGCATGGTATGAGAGGCTTTCTGCGTTAAGCAACCTCACTACAATATCAAAACCAGGCTGTCACAGCCCCATTTTTGTGAGCCACATAGAATGAAAGTGTGAAAGGAGCCAGCAAACACTTCACTAGAACATGGCTCTCCCTCTTGGAGCAGGTTTGCATGTTTTTGTGCCCAAGCAGAAGCAGAGGGATCGCCTCTGTAAAATCAGGAAACCTCTCTGAATCTTTAAAAAGCTTCTGAAGAGTTTTGGTTAGACAAGATGTAGCACCTAAAACATGTGTAAGTAATTATTTCTGTATGATTGATTGTCATGATTCTGCATAAGCATATGGTGTGTGTGTGTGTGTGGATGTTTGTGCGCCTGTACGTACTCGCACGCGCGCGCGCGCACGTGTGTGTGTGTGTGTGTGTGTGTGTGTGTGTGTGCAAAAGAGAGAGGAAATATGGTGTTTTTTATCTGTTATCCATAAGAAAGCAACAGTAATTTTGTTTCCGGCATCATAGGGGGATTCCTGAATCAATCAGAACTGATAAAACAATTGTGTCATCTTTCAGTCTCATTTCACTGAAGGATTTCCCCTGAAGAGTTATGGCTGTGGACTAGCACAGATTCTTTTTAAGAGCTGGTTTCTTACAAGCGTTAACATTTTGAAATATACTACCGTGTCTTGTGCCACAGGAAGCACATCATCACAATCAAAACTAAACATGTCAGAAACACTCCCAGTACTAGTGTGTGTGTGCGTGTGTGTGTGTGCGTGTGTGTATGTGTGTGTATAAGGCATGGACTGCTTTCACTTTAAATACTCCTGATGCTAGATGCATGCACAGGTCCGATTAGAGACACGCGCATGTGTTACTCCGAAACCCAGGTATGTTTTGTCCTTTAGTAAATGTCACCTTCGACTGATGAGCTCATTCTGTTATTCACTTCACAGGCCACTGCTAAAGTGACTACACTTGCTCTTTCACACAGACACCTCAGACATCGCCAGCATATCATCTAGAGTTAAACACTATTTTTGCCACATCTGAAAGAATACGAAATGGCAGTGTTATATTGCTGATGTTCTCGTGGTAACAGCAATCTTTTTGAATCCGGATCAGACCTTAGGAGGGTGGTTGACGGGGTAGCAGGCAAACGCCTGGAGCTTGCAGGGGCTGAAATCAAACAGACTTTTAACTCTGTGAGAAAGTCAACAGGTTGTCAGCAGCAAGCCGGGATCCATACATCAAACGGAGTGCATCCGTTTCTGAGTGTGGGTTGATGTTTGTGTATGTGTGCAAATGTGTGGGTTGGGGTGTGTGTGTGTGTGTGTTTGTTTGTAATTTTTGAGGTTGCAAACTCACACCCTTTTCAGAATGTTAGGAGAGGCATGTGATACTCATCTTAGGCTGTGTTTGAGTCCAAGCATGACTGTGTGCATTTAGATGTGCACAGTGTCTTTAGGGACCCTCAGATGTGTTTGCGTAATTATAGAGAGTGTGTGGAGTACTGTTTGTGTGATCACGTGAACGTGTATACATGCATGGTCCTCTAGCAGGGCTGAGGCTGATACACTCGAGTACACTTGGCAAGGCTGCAGTTGGAATGTACTGGATGTAATTAATACACACACGTCATCGGATGGAGGCCACATTAAGGAAGCCATGAGGCATTTGTCACACCAACATGTCAGATATGAAGGCACTGAAAATTGATATCCCATCTGTTTCTCTGTGTTTGTATATGTGTCAAAGATTGTGGTGGAATTTATCACCATAATCTGAAACATTGGTTATTCGACTTCGATGGTGACACTCCAGTCCAGAACACCCTAGCATGCGTACGTAGAAACACTGCAGCACACCTGCTGCAGCTTGACAAGCCTAACAGTCGTCAAACAAAGCCTTCATTAGTGAACTCAGGATTGTGGGACGTCCTCAAACAAAAGGCTGCATACTGAGAGCTCTTTGTGGGTAAGAGTCCTGACTACAGGAGATAACAGCTATTACCACTGCTAGTGCAGAACAGAGGACTGTTTAATGACCAGCAAAGTAATATTTCATCAGTGTTAAACTTCACCCAGTGTGTGTGCTCCGGCTGCAAAAAAAAAGCCTGTTATTGTAATATACATGATAAAGTGCTCTTTAGATTCTCTGCACACACTCCATCACACCTGATCATATGCACCTGCCTTTCTGGAACGTTCCATAGCCTCCAGGAGTGCATGTGAGCTGTCGCTCATGTGTACCTGTCAAGTCAAGTTATATTTTTCATTATTCAGAGAACCGGGATCTGGCTTGAGGGGGTAAACGTCTGCCGGTCTGTTTTTCTTTGATGATATTTTAGTTTGTGCAGAAGTTGCACATGGTCACTTCCTGCTTCCCCCCCCCCCCCCCCCCGCTGCCTCTTTGCATGATTTTGAACTATGTGAGTTATAAATAAATCAATAAATAAAATGATATATATAAGTTATTATTTATTAATTATTTATTTCATATATAATTTATTAATTATTTATTTTAGATATAATTTAGTTTTATTTATTGTTTATTGTTTATATATATGTGTGTGTGTGTGTGTGTGTGTGTGTGTGTGTTTTGTTTGTTTGTTTTTTGTTTTTTTTGTTTTTTTCCCTGTCTTGTATTCCAGGCAATAAGGGCTTTCCCAGATCAAAAAACCCTTAGTCCACAACCTAAGAGTCCTGCTGCTAATATCACCACATAAAAAAACTTTGTAAAGAATGTGTGTGTGCACGCGTGCATGTGTTGTGCGCTTATCTGCGCATGTGCGTGCGTGTGTGTGTGCGTGAGCATATTTATGTGTAAAAGGAAAAAGGACTGCAGACTAAATGGCACTGAAGAGGATTTTGGAGGGAGAGTAAGACTTCTGACTGTGTCATGCTCCAAGAACGCAAGAGAAGGAACAAAAAACAACACAGCAGATACTTCAAAGCTCCTCTCCACAGACTATTTCTAAAAGGGCTATTGAACAGCTAGTAACCTCTCACATGATTTGCAAAGCCACCATATGTTATAGAAATGTATGTTGCCATATACTGAGAAATTCACAGCTATAGAGTTTGCTCCAGTGCACATCCTATCCTTTAAGGAACCACTGATAATAACTAATTGAATAAAACACAGTAGTAAATTTTGAAATGGCAATTAATGCCAGGAAAATCTATGATAAGTTAGATGATTTACAATCATATTTGTAAAAGGGAAAATGGCATTTAGTAAACTGAACTGTATTTTACCGGCTGACGCTGTGGCTGCAGAGGACAATAAGGTTCTCTTGTTGCTCTCCACGCATGCTGCCCAGTGCCTTTCTTATCTACGGCTGCCGCAGACAGAGGAGTAAATGCCAGAAAGAGCCCATCACTCTGGCCGTTTCACATTCAGAACATCCACAAAATGCAGACCAGTGTACCTCGACCACAGACGCGTGATTAGTTTTCACTCTCGGCCGCGGAACAAGAAAGCCGTTTCCAAGGGTGTCTCGGGTCAGGCAGTTCAGAGCCTTATTTCAGAACGTAATGGAGCAGCATAGCTGTACTGAGAAATGGCCTTATTTGCATTCAAACATCTTTTACTTTTTTATAGTTGATCCTTCCTCCAGCATGTCCTACAACACTGAGGCGCTGGATGGTTTGGCCTGGTGGGGCCAGTGCTGAATGACAGGCAGTGCAGTGGAAAACCTGCATAAAAACTTGTGCAGTCTGGATAAAACTCATATAACTGTCAGACTGAGCTATCGTGAAAATAATTTTTAAAAATCTCCCAACATTTAGACAGTTGAGTGCAGAGAGATTGTGTGTGTGTGTGTGTGTGTGTGTGTATTTGTGTGTGCAGGCGTGTGTGCATTCATGTGTGTGTGTGTGTGTGTGTGTGTGTGTGTGTGTGTGTGTGCGTGCGCGCGCACGTGTGTGTGCATCCTCTTTCCTGAGACTTTTGAGAAAGAGAAGGTATTCAAGAGAGCTTTATGAGAAATCATCCCTCTGTCCCAAGGGCAACCCTGTGTACACCGCAGCTGATAGACTTAGTCCAAGCCAGGGGTCCAGCTCTGATAATCTACTATTCTGTGAAGTTTATGTCCAATTTAGCTTAGATTTGAAGCTCAAAGCTGCCAGTGGGTAGGTCTCCAGGAGCAGGACCTGGCAGCCTGTGCTGGTGGAGCTATAATCATATTTACAGGACATAAACGAATCCTTTCATTCTTAAAGGCTTTTAAACAAAATTCACAGCAACTTGCTTGCAAGTGGCTGCTTACAAACTACTGCGCTTAAGATAACAGCATGTCTGCCATAATTCAAATGCTGGTCTGAATGTTGTATAACCAAGTGTTGGCTTGTACTCTGAAGAAGTTGTGATATAGTTAGATTTTGTTTTGTTTTATGCAGGACCTTTTTGGCAACACAGCAGAGCAAAAACTGGAGTATATTATGTAATGTTTGTTTGGAACAGAGGTCCTTCATCAGCTGTGCAATGTGCTATGCTCTGTGCGCAGTTATATGCATATGCAAATATTTACAATATACTTTAATAGAATTCAGTGCACCTAATGTCTCTATGAAATAAAACCATATTTTCCAAAACATCTAGACAGTTCATTGTTGCCAGTTTACGCAGTTAAAATGTCACGTAGATGATATGTGCAGATCACCAAGGGGTCTTCAGGCCAGGGGTCTCCAGGCCAGGGGTCCCCAGGCCAGGGGACATGCGGGTGCGAATATCTCACTTGAGTGCACACCAGCAGAGCGGTATGTCATGTTGACATGTTGACTCCTCGATTATGTCCACTGGTTTGAACCCAGGACTAATGTTACGCCTGTGACACAGAGCGCTGGGTTGGCACGCTGAGTACAGTATGTGTAGTGTGCCAAAGTTTATTATTTACAGAACAAAAAACAGAAGACAGCAACTTCTGCTAGCAACCCTTTCCTCAGCAGTTTGTAAAGATATGTCAAATATAAAGTCATATGCTAATAATCGCATGACAAGACAATTAAACGGCATAGAGCTACGCTTCTAATCATTAATTCACTGGAATAACTTTGTAACTTTAAACAGTGCACCTGTGTTACGTAACATGTTGAGTTTCTCAACAACAGTGGCGTGTTCTGTTGAAACATTCTGTACATGCTGTGTCTAGTGTTGACTGTGATCTAGGTATGGCTTTATGTTTCCACACTACTTAATATGGAAGGCAATGTCATATTCTGACTATAGTGCTGGTCTTCCTTACATGGTTAGGAGAAAGAAGCAGGATGTAGTGTTGAAAAATGCATGTTATGTGGATAAGTCTCACCTGAAACCATGCCCTATATCAAGCTTTGTGCATCATAAGAGTATGCACCACACACACACACACGCACACACACACACACGCGCACACACACACCCACACGCATACACGCACCCACCCACACACACACACACACACTTCTGATCCAGTTGGTATGATCTAATTATGTTCATGCTTGAGTAGTGTATAAGGTAGCTTTTACTGAATGTTTTTTTAATGAAACATTGTACATTATTGATCTGATCCTGCTCTTGTTTGTCAGAAGTTGAGTGGATTCTTGCCAGATATTGGCATACATATGGTAAAAGGAAATAAGTAGAAATATGTGTGCATATGCATGTGCGTGTGTGCATGTGTGTGTGTATGTGCATGTGCATGTGTGCGTGCGTGTGTTTATGTGCATGTGTTTGCATGCGTGCGTGCGTGTGCATGTGCGTGCATGTGTTTGTGCATGCGTGTGCGTGCGTATGTGTGTGTTTGTGTGCTTGTTTGTGGACACATATGTCTTGGCATTCCAGCTTTGCTTTTAAATCCCAAAAGGGCCTAAAGTTCTCACAATAATAATACTGAAGAGGAGAATTACTGACATCTGAGCGCAACATGTTCATATTTCACAGAGCCTAAAGTCACTTCAGCTATTTAGATGATCTCAGTCTTCAGGAACCATTCAGATCTGCTACTACTGTGTTCCTCTTCCTACGTCTGTGATGTCTCTCCGCGTGTCTTCCCCATGTGTGTGAGAACCCGCATAAATGGTTACAAATGTCTATAAATTCACATCTGTGTTCTAAGTTGCCTCTTTCTCTCCACGACACTGAGACTCTACCCAGTGAAATCTGTCATGTTGCGCTAGCTGCCAGGCTAATGGACGGTCTGCTTGCTTGTTCCATGTGCGTGTGCAGAACACTGATCTCACACAGTGGAGACAGTGGCATGGCTCCCTCTCACCTCCACAGTGACCTGTCTCCGCGCGTCAAACTCCACACGTCTGTTGGTGGAGGACGGGTGGAGGAGGGGGACTTCTTAATGAGACCCTACATGTGGACGCAACTGTTTTGGTCGAGGAATTGTGTAGCACTGGAGATGAACTGTGAACTTTTAGCAGAAAGGAGGGAGCACACAGTGCAGCTTTGATAGTGGCAGCTTTTATTTTTATTTTTGATACATTTGTGAATTTTTCCAACTCATGTTGCCAAGGCATACAAAATATAATTATTTGCTATGTGACTCAGAAATATTAACATTTTTTAATACATACTTTTCTCTGTGCTTGGAGATAATTTTGTACTTAAGCTCAATATGGCACAGATGTCTTTTTTTCATTTTGGCCTGGTTGACTGCTGTTGACATTTCTTGACACAACAATAGTTTTCATATGCATCTAGACACTAATTTGCATATCCATAGCCAAACAATGCACTGACACCTATATGTCCAGTTACTTTTGTTCCTCTAAAATGGGAGGACTATGCAGATCACTTAATCATTATTTGCTCTTTCATTTGTCATCCAGCCTGCTGGAGTACTGAGCCAGAATTACAGCTAGTGTGTCGCTGTCCAATTACTTATAGATTGTCTTAAT
>NC_137507.1:9485000-9550000 GCF_041902795.1 Electrophorus electricus
GTGACTTCAGTAGGACAATGAACAGTGATTATAACGACTGATATGACATCAGAGGAGCGAGGTCACAAAGTCTGGGAACTTTTAACAATATCGCACATAAGAAGCTTTTCAAAATAGCTTCTTGATAAAGCGAAGGTGTTCTCCATGGAGGAGGAGACGGCAGCCAAGCGTCCGTCTCGTTGTCCGGTGGAAATAAACAGCAGAAGGTTACAGCTGGGTTACAAATGGGTTACAGCTGCGTGTAATGTCTAGTAAGTGGGTGATTGGGAGCTGTGATTGCTGGACGAGTGTTTGGATGTGCCAACCGGGGCTTCACAATGACACACTAGGAAGTAGGAATGATAATTCAGCATATCATGATGATTTCAGAAAATCCATCCCTGGATTTGTTTTAATTCAAACCTAACTTCACTTTCAATAGTTTTCACAAGTTTTTGCCTGCAGTATCACATGCTTGATGTTGAATCCCAGACGGTAAAATGGACACAGGGGGATGGGTTTGGTTTAGTTTGGTCTGGAAACATGACAGTCAAATTATTTACCAGCATTGTTTAATTTACATCTCATTTTAAGATTCTTTGTCAGGTTATTAAAACAAGTTGGCAGGTTATTAGAACAATATTCCTGATTATATTATTATTGTTGTTGTTGTTGTTGTTAGTAGTAGTAATAGGAATAGTGGAAGCAGTAGCAGTAGCTAAATATACAGGCATTGCCTATATCTTCTATATTTTATATAAATTGGGTTTTAATATTACAGATTTATGGATTGTTCCGTCAGCCAAACATATAATTGAGAAAGCTTTGTTTTGTAGCTGTGCACCCTAAATGTTGCAGGGTGGCTGTGATTCTACATCCTGTGTGACAGGGCCATCTGCATGGGCACAGTGCTTTAATCCACTTTCCCACGCTGGGAAGCATCTGAAACTGCCGGCAGCAAGCTTACATTTCACTTGATTTAGCCTTGCACTGCACGAGTGCCGTGGTTGGAATACAGGTCAAAGAAAAAGCGAGGGATGCTTGCAGGAAAAGAGAGAAGGAAGGAAGGGAAAGAAGGGCAAGAAAGAGGATGTGACAGCGTTCCCACGTGAGCCGGATGGAAAAGGAATGGAAAGTTAATCCTGTGGTCTGGCTGACTTTTTAGAGGAGTACAAAACAATTATAACAGCTACATATTTAGAGCAGGAGTGCAACTCTGCTCTATAAAAAGAGAGAGAGAAAGAAAGAAACTAAAGTGATTGGGAGGAATAAGACTCAGCAGACTAAGGAGCATAAGGTCTCTCTCACAGATTTATTTAATACTCTCAGCACGAGACCTGTAGAGTCAAGGCTAGTAGGCTAGTCCTGTACAATCAAGACTAAGCAGACCCGCACGCACGCGCACACACATGCACGTATTCTGTACTTCTTCGGGCAGTTTGCTGTCTAATCTCATTCCTAACAGGCCTTGAATTTATCAAGCCAACCAGTGGCTGGCATGCGTGTGTGTGCAGTTTACATGCTTCACTCTCCATCTTGAGAGCACATGTTGGCACGTGTGAGTCTAACTGTGGGTGCTGTATCACAGGCCTGCCATCATTATGCTTCAGGTTGCATCAGTCTTTGATTCTCATCCTGATTCACTCATTCAAACTACACACACACATCGTTATTCACAGAGAACCTGGTGCCCTTCCGTTGTTGTTAGCAGCGACTGTGCAATTTTGTTTGTAAAGTTAACTAGGTAATTTATGATTGCTTTATAAGAGAAAATTCACTGAGGGTTGTTTCTGTAGTACTCTACTGCAGTCATGTAAAGTAGGCTCAATAATCCCACTACATTTCTCACACCCGTAACACACAGATGGCCACGTGGTTTATTTTTAAGTTTAAAGACAATAATTAACTAAATCACACAGGAGATGTCATCATTCGAGTGAAAGGAAGGACTTCTGTTATTAGAGAGCTTTGATGTGTGTGTGTGTGTGTGTGTGTGTGTGTGTGTGTGTGTGTGTGTGTGTGTGTGTGTGTGTGTGTTGTGTGAGGCATTAGGTTTATCTGCAGGATTTACCCTTATCCGGTTTTTCTTTTTATAGCTCCTGGTCATAACCCTTTAGGTAGACTTAGTGCTAAAGACAGGCTAAGACCCTCAGTAAAGACATGCTGAGACCCTCAGTAAAGACATGCTGAGGCCCTCAGTAAAGACACGCTGAGACCCTCAGTAAAGACACGTTGAGACCCTCAGTAAAAACAGGCTGAGACCCTAAGTAAAGACATGCTGAGGCCCTCAGTAAAGACATGCTGAGGCCCTCAGTAAAGACACGCTGAGACCCTCAGTAAAGACACGTTGAGACCCTCAGTAAAAACAGGCTGAGACCCTAAGTAAAGACATGCTGAGGCCCTCAGTAAAGACACGCTGAGACCCTCAGTAAAGACACGTTGAGACCCTCAGTAAAAACAGGCTGAGACCCTCAGTAAAGACATGCTGAGGCCCTCAGTAAAGACATGCTGAGACCCTCAGTAAAGACAGGCTGAGACCCTCAGTAAAGACACACTGAGACCCTCAGTAAAGACAGGCTGAGACCCTCAGTAAAAACAGGCTGAGACCCTCAGTAAAGACATGCTGAGGCCCTCAGTAAAGACATGCTGAGACCCTCAGTAAAGACAGGCTGAGACCCTCAGTAAAGACACACTGAGACCCTCAGTAAAGACAGGCTGAGACCCTCAGTAAAGACACGCTGAGACCCTCAGTAAAGACAGGCTGAGACCCTCAGTAAAGACTCACTGAGACCCTTTTCTGCTTCATTAATCCCCGTTCTTCCTCAAATCTTTGTGTGATTTTCTCCCCACTTGTAGAATCCTGTGTGCATGTTTTTGAAAATTGTTAGTTACTGTTAGTTAACTATTGTTAGCTACTTAGCTAAGTCAGAGATGACTTGTCTGTGTGTGTGTGTGTGTGTGTGTGTGTGTGTGTGTGTGTGTGTGTGTGTGTGTGTGTGCGTGTGTGTGTGTGTGTTTGTGCATGTGTGTATGTGAGAGTGTTTGTCGGTGTGTGTATTTGTGTGTGTGTCTGTGCATGTGTGTATGTGTGTGTGTATGTGTATGTGTGTATGTGTGTGTGTGTGTGTGTGTGTGTGTGTGTGTGTGTGTGTATGTGTGTGTGTATCTGTGTGTGTATGGTGGTCCATAGACATGAAGCCCATTCCAGAGTAGCTTTCATTACCAACTTGTCTGTATTTGTGTGTGTATGGTGGTCCATAGGCATGAAGCCCATTCCAGAGTAGCTTTCATTACCAACTTCTGACCACACACACATAAACACACACACACCGATATCATGAACTTGTGGCACACATGTATGACACAACCTATAAATGTCCTCTTTACAATCATGCATACATATACATGCACATTTTGAAAGGGCTCTTATTATGAAAGCCCATTTGCAAATCTTACGACCCACTGTACTGTAACCCACTCTTCTCTAACCTACTGTACTTTAACCCACTGTACTCTAACCCACTGTACTCTAACCCACTGTACTCTAAGCCACTCTTCTCTAACCCACTGTACTCTAACCCACTGTACTCTAACCCACTGTACTCTAAGCCACTCTTCTCTAACTCACTCTTCTCTAACCCACTGTACTCTAACCCACTGTACTCTAACCCACTGTACTCTAAGCCACTCTTCTCTAACTCACTCTTCTCTAACCCACTGTACTCTAACCCACTGTACTCTAACCCACTGTACTCTAAGCCACTCTTCTCTAACCCACTGTACTCTAACCCACTGTACTCTAACCCACTGTACTCTAAGCCACTCTTCTCTAACCCACTCTTCTCTAACCCACTGTACTCTAACCCACTGTACTCTAACCCACTGTACTCTAAGCCACTCTTCTCTAACCCACTCTTCTCTAACCCACTGTACTCTAAGCCACTCTTCTCTAACCCACTCTTCTCTAACCCACTGTACTCTAAGCCACTCTTCTCTAACCCACTCTTCTCTAACCCAGTGTACTCTAAGCCACTCTTCTCTAACCCACTGTACTCTAAGCCACTCTTCTCTAACCCACTCTTCTCTAACCCACTGTACTCTAAGCCACTCTTCTCTAACCCACTCTTCTCTAACCCACTGTACTCTAAGCCACTCTTCTCTAACCCACTCTTCTCTAACCCACTGTACTCTAAGCCACTCTTCTCTATCCCACTCTTCTCTAACCCACTGTACTCTAAGCCACTCTTCTCTAACTCACTCTTCTCTAACCCACTGTACTCTAACCCACTGTACTCTAACCCACTGTACTCTAAGCCACTCTTCTCTAACCCACTGTACTCTAACCCACTGTACTCTAACCCACTGTACTCTAACCCACTCTTCTCTAACCCACTGTACTCTAACCCACTGTACTCTAAGCCACTCTTCTCTAACCCACTCTTCTCTAACCCACTGTACTCTAAGCCACTCTTCTCTAACCCACTCTTCTCTAACCCACTGTACTCTAAGCCACTCTTCTCTAACCCACTCTTCTCTAACCCACTGTACTCTAAGCCACTCTTCTCTAACCCACTGTACTCTAAGCTACTCTTCTCTAACCCACTCTTCTCTAACCCACTGTACTCTAAGCCACTCTTCTCTAACCCACTCTTCTCTAACCCACTGTACTCTAAGCCACTCTTCTCTAACCCACTCTTCTCTAACCCACTGTACTCTAAGCCACTCTTCTCTATCCCACTCTTCTCTAACCCACTGTACTCTAAGCCACTCTTCTCTAACCCACTCTTCTCTAACCCACTGTACTCTAAGCCACTCTTCTCTAACCCACTCTTCTCTAACCCACTCTTCTCTAACCCACTGTACTCTAACCCACTCTTCTCTAACCCACTCTTCTCTAACCCACTGTACTCTAAGCCACTCTTCTCTAACCCACTCTTCTCTAACCCACTGTACTCTAAGCCACTCTTCTCTATCCCACTCTTCTCTAACCCACTGTACTCTAAGCCACTCTTCTCTAACCCACTCTTCTCTAACCCACTGTACTCTAAGCCACTCTTCTCTAACCCACTCTTCTCTAACCCACTGTACTCTAAGCCACTCTTCTCTATCCCACTCTTCTCTAACCCACTGTACTCTAAGCCACTCTTCTCTAACCCACTCTTCTCTAACCCACTGTACTCTAAGCCACTCTTCTCTAACCCACTCTTCTCTAACCCACTCTTCTCTAACCCACTGTACTCTAAGCCACTCTTCTCTAACCCACTCTTCTCTAACCCACTGTACTCTAAGCCACTCTTCTCTAACCCACTCTTCTCTAACCCACTGTACTCTAAGCCACTCTTCTCTATCCCACTCTTCTCTAACCCACTGTACTCTAAGCCACTCTTCTCTAACCCACTCTTCTCTAACCCACTGTACTCTAAGCCACTCTTCTCTAACCCACTGTACTCTAACCCACTCTTCTCTAACCCACTGTACTCTAAGCCACTCTTCTCTAACCCACTCTTCTCTAACCCACTGTACTCTAAGCCACTCTTCTCTAACCCACTCTTCTCTAACCCACTCTTCTCTAACCCACTGTACTCTAACCCACTCTTCTCTAACCCACTCTTCTCTAACCCACTGTACTCTAAGCCACTCTTCTCTAACCCACTCTTCTCTAACCCACTGTACTCTAAGCCACTCTTCTCTATCCCACTCTTCTCTAACCCACTGTACTCTAAGCCACTCTTCTCTAACCCACTCTTCTCTAACCCACTGTACTCTAAGCCACTCTTCTCTAACCCACTGTACTCTAACCCACTCTTCTCTAACCCACTGTACTCTAAGCCACTCTTCTCTAACCCACTGTACTCTAAGCCACTCTTCTCTAACCCACTGTACTCTAACCCTAACTGCTTTCCCATAGTACTTTGCTAATTACTTTACCACTGCTTCTGTTCTCCTCCATTTTCTTCCCCCTCTCTTTTTCTCACTCCCTCCTCCATAACTTCATCCTTTCATCCTATCTATTGCCATCCACTCTCATCCTACATTTTGTTTTTAACTCCCTTAATTTGTAATGCTTCCATGGAGCTCTGCACTATTCTCCAGCGGTTTTCCCAGAGTGTGTGGAGGCCTCGTAACTGTAGCCGTGTTTTTCCTCTATGCCCTTTAACCTGCTGTTTTCGTGTGATGACTATGGCCATGAGTGCAGGAAAGAGAATCCTGTGTTGGACACCGCACCTTGTCTCGTGGTGGTCTAAGTCTGCAGCTCTGCTCCGTGCCACAGAGCCTTTTTAGGAAAAGAACAGGATTTAGGAAAAGAACCGTTAAAGGACACTGAATGAAAAAGAAACAATGGACTAACTGAGAGAATAAAGGAAAATGAAGTGGAACAAGAGTAAACAAAGTGATTGGATGGTATCCAGAGGTACAACGTAAGCAGATGCGAGCTATGTCAGAGATGAATTCATAGTTACCTCACTGACAGCAAGAGATCCAGGACCTGGTGCAGCAAAGTATCCCTTAAGTATCGTCATATTATCACCATGCTTCACAGTTGGTACAAAGTTCTTACTTTGAAAAGCAGTTTCAGGTTTCCTCCAGACGTAACGAGGCCTATGTCAGCCCAAAACTCCACCGTAGTTTATCGGACCAGGACACATCGTTCCAGGCCCATCTAGGCATTTGTTGGAGAACTTGAGGAGATCATTTACATTCTTCCTGCTTGGCGACAGTTTCCGCCATGCAGATTCTCCATGGGCCCCATTCTTGTCCAGTGTTCTTTTGATGGTTGAGTCATAAACGCTGACCTTAGCTGAGGCAAGAGATGCCTGCAGATCTTCAGATGTTGTTCTTGGGTTCTTTGTCACTTACTGAATTATTGAAAGGCCAAAAGTTAGATTTTGATTGGATGTGTCTGGCCCAAATGAATTATTGATCATTGATCCTAATTTCCTCTTTGGTTTGGTTGCATTATCTGGGGTGGGCAAACACCTTTTCACATTTTGTGCATTTACCCGCAGTTAGCAAGAAGACATTAGTTAAAAGTTTGCATGGAAACGTACAGCTCTTTTTATATCCTTGTTTAGATTTTTAATTATCTGAGTGCCTTTTGGGTTGTTGTGAAAGTTACAAATTACCTGAGTACCTGATTTTCCGTTACCCAACTACCAAAGTACCTTTCAGGTACCTTCTACGGTTGAAAAACTCTACACCTTCTCCATTCTTGATACCAAAGACATGAAAGAAGTAGCAAATATTTGTGACAAATATTTTGTCAGACTCTATATATATGTCAATATACTACTACAATCAACTATAAAACCAGAATAAATGTAACGTCTGAATATGAGGGATATTAAGTGTCCTCGAAACCCTACAATAAGCTTGATAAATAGATAAATGGTTTTGTCTTTCTCAGCTGTTGTTTCACTAGCAGATTAGCACACACAAACATCCCACCGTCCATTCTAATTTGAGAGATGGTGCCAGAGGAGGCTTTATGGCCCACATGTTCCCAAAGGGTTTATGTGTTTGTTTTGTACAAACAGTATTTCCAGGCATAATTCAGTGGCTCAGAGGAGAGTTTACATAAGATCTGTGGAGAACGTTCAGGAGCAGTAAAAACTGGAAGCTTTAGCTCTGAATTGACTCTCACACTTGGCCATGGCCAAGCAACAATGTCACCTGATTTTGTCCAAGACAAAATTTTGACCAGTCTGTGTTTTTTGGCATCTCAAATCTTTCTTCTCTTTTTTCGTCTCTTATCTCTGGAGAAGTGTGTGTGTGTGTGTGTGTGTGTGTGTGTGTGTGTGTGTGTGTGTGTGTGTGTTGTGTGTGTGTGTGTGTGTGTGTGTGTGTGTGTGTGTGTGTGTGTGTGTGTGTTTGTGAGAGAGAGAGAGAGAGAGAGAGAGAGAGAGAGAGAGGTTGATAAAGAGCAGATGTGAGTTGTGATTGGCTCCATCATTTTACACTTCTGGAATGTTCTTCCTATTTGTATCTTTTCCCAGCCAATCGCAGCATTTTACTGCAGTACATTCCATGAAAACACTTTCTCTTGAGAGGTTCTGCAGGTTTTTGGCATGAACATCAGCTCTCTCCTGCCAACCCCAAAGAGGAGTAGTACAGGGAGACATCCTACAAAGACATCACCTGACATTCTTGCAACAAGGTGTTCTGCACCTGTGTTCAGAGAACATGCATGTCAAGTTCCACAGGCACCACAACATGCAATATTAGTTCTATTTCATTTTCATGTTCATCACCTGCAGGTCCAGCAGCTCAGGAGTCCCAGCGATTTGGATTTTTTACTGTTCTAACACCAGGTGCAACTCATGATGTAATTATCAAGGCCTTTATAGGTCGGTTCAGATATCGTCATGCAGGGCAAATGCTCCACGCTGTGGGACTGCTACCTTCTTGTCTGGGGCCGTGCACCCCCGCTGTGTGGCGGCATGTCAGCAATTTATCGTGGTACTAAACAGACAACTGGTGGATTTTCCAGCTCATTTGTCACTGTGATATTTGTTTGTCACGTGTTGCAGAGTTCACTCTTCAGCAAGAGGATGCGTTGGGTCCAGCAGGCTGCCTCAGCACAAACGTGCAGGACCAGTCCAGTCAGAACGTTGGACAGTGGCGTGCATATGTGGCAGTGGGAAGAAGCGTCACGCCACGTGCAAGCGCGCACGTGTGTGTGTGTGTGTGTGTGTGTGTGTGTGTGTGTGTGTGTGTGTGTGTGTGTGTGTGTGAACGTATAGATGCATGCATGTGAATTATCGACAGTTGAATGAATTGTTGCGTTCTTGTCATTGTGCCTTTGAGGTTTTCGGCATCCTGGTTTATGCACTGTGGGGAAATTAAATTCCCACAGCATCCGTCATCTTGTCAGGGAATGAGCTGCTCTGCTTGGATCACCACAAATCTTGCAGAGCCACACTTGACTCCAGCGTACCTGGCAAAGAAAAAGGGATTTGCTTGGAAGTTCATGACCCCTCTGTTCCTTCTCCTTCTCAGTCTGTAAACATTTGCCGATACCCTCATTTTAAACAATACAGAACAGGCCATTTGTCAGTCATTAACAGTAGAGAGTGAGTTCAACTTGAATAATAGCATTATTATACGCTACCAAGGAAATTGCACAATAATCTGATTTGTGCATCAAGATATACTTAAGGTTACTGTTAGGTAACATTTGATAGCAAAATCTCTTGCATTAGGAGCAGAATTATACAAGGATAACAGCCCCCATCAACTTGCTAGGTCTTAGCACACCAGCATGCATCTGAATTCTTAGGTATTGACATTGAACTTTACAAAAGTGATCTCATTATTAACTACTACTAGCTGTCTTTTAGACACCCTATCCACAAAATGAAAGATATTGTTAATACTGTCAATCTGTCACAAGCAATTTACCTGCAAGGTCTAAAAATAGCAGTTCTAAAGAAGAACAACCTAGACACTGGTAACCTCAGTAATCACAGACCGATCTTTAACATCCAATTTCCAGGAAAGATTATTGGGAAGGTGGTCTCTCTTCAAGTTCAAGAATATTTAAATAGTAACGAACTAAATGTGACCTTTCAGTCTGGCTTTAGGGTTCACCATAGCACAGAAACCATGCTAACCATAATCCTGAATGATCTTAGACTAAACTGTGATGCTAGTAACCTTGTCTATATTAGTTCTTCTTGAGCTCAGTGCTGCATTTGCCATGGTAGACCATCATATCCTGCTAAACCTCCTGAGACATTGGTTTGACTTAACTGGTATTGCCTTCAACTGGTTTAAATCATATCTAACCATTCGCGAGTACTGTGTCACACTTGGTGAAAGCATCTCTAAATGCCATCTGCTATCCAGTGGTGTACTCCAAGACTCAATTTTAGGGCCAGCACTCTTTAATTCCATATGCTTCCACTGCCCACAATCGCCAGTAAATATAATATTTCATTTCACCAGTATGGAGATGACACACAATTTTATACATCCCTAGCTGCAGATCTCTAGGGTCCCATTGAACTGATTTTCAACTGGCTAAAAGATATCAAGTCTTGGATGGGTCATATTTTTCATACCACTCAGTGACAACAACGTGGAATTTATCATGGTGAATGCTTCTGAGCATAATGATACAGTCAATTATCTGGACAACTATCAGTTAAGGCCCAACACTATATCAAAGACCTAGGTGTTACATTTGACTGTGATCTTAAATTTAAACACCATGTCAGCAATATTTCTAGAACAGTGTTCTGTCATTTTCATAGCATAGGTCAGGAATATGCTCACGGCAACTGATGGTGAAAAACTCTTCCATGCATTTGTATCTCCACATCTGGACTACTGTAATGCACTGCATGCAGAACCCCCTAAGAATACCTTCTCAAGCCTACAGATGGTTCAAACTGCAGTGGCAGAGTGCTAGCACACACTAAGATGAGAGATCACATTATACCCATCCTTAAAGACTAGCACTGGCTATCTGTGTCAGAATTGAATAGAATAGAATATAAATGAATTTAAAATATTTTCAAGTATTTACATGGTCTTGCTCCCCTATATGTTAGCAGTGTGATCACGAAGCACGCACCCCCACTAACACTCAGATCAGCTGACAAAAACATGTTGATGGTGCCATCAGCCATCTAAAGCACTCAGAGGTTGCCTTCTGCTACCATGGCTCCAAACTCTGGAATTCTCTCCCAGACGACATGTGGGCCCTTAGCGACTTAAACACTTTTCAAGAAGAAAGTTAAAAATGTTCTATTTCAAAGGCCTTTAATTAAGCACCTCAGGACTGAGTTAAGACTGATAAAACGCTCAGGGATTGGGAGAAGACATATCCTCTCAGGGACTGAGAGATGACTGTGTTGCAATAGGTGTTTGTGATTCTGAGAACACTGTTATCCTCTCATGGATTGAGAGAAGACTGGTATCCTCTCAGGGATTTGGAGCAGATTGTGTTATCCTCTATGTGAACTTATTCTTTTCCAGTATTGAGGGAAGACTGTGTTATCCTATGAAGGACTGAGTGAAGGCTGGCATCCTCTGCAGAATTAAGGGAAGATTGTGTTGATAAGATTGTTTCATTTAATCAAATCTGATATTCTCTCAAGGATTGAGAGATGATTATATCTCTTCAGGGATCTAGGGAAGACATATCCTAGCAGGCTTTGGGCTATGCCATCAAGCATGTTTCTTTTAGATCTCCCATACATTTTTAACTGTGCACCAGTTTTCAATTACAACTGTACCTCTGAATGAATGAATGAAGTTATAGTTATATAGTTCTTTTCAAGCACTTTACAATTAACACACAATTAACACACACACACACACACAGCTTTTGCATTCAGTCACAGACCAGTGAGGAGCAGCAGCCAATTGTGCACAGCACCCAGGACAGAGCACCACCCACCAATGGGCATGCAGACACACAATCATTCACACACACACTAGGACAACTTTATTAGGGTACTCATCACTGGGCGTTTGTATACACACTCCAGGACAATTTATTGGGATATCCAATTGACCTAACTTCCATTTTTTTGGACTATGGTAGGAAACCCCAGAGGAAACCCACCCAAACACAGGGAGAACATGGAAACTCCACCCAGAGAGGGACTCGAACCCAAGACCTGACAGGCTGACAGGCAAACACGATAACCACATATTTATATTACATTTATATATTATACTATTTTATTATTTATATTTTTAATTCAATTCATTCATTCCTTTAATCTTTCATTTAATTATTCACTATTATTTTATTTTATTTTAATTGTGACTTCTCTATAAAGCAATTTATAAAGTGTGTTTAAATATTTTATATAAATAAAGTTTATTATTAGTATTAATATTATTTTTTTATTATAATAATAATCATTACATTTACATTTATGGCATTTGGTAGATGCTCTTATCCAGAGTGACTTACAAAAATGCTTTGTCATCCTAATCAGTACAGCAGGTTAGAGTTTAAGATGCCAGTGAACTAGAATACTGTACAGGGATCCACGCTGATGCATACAAGGGCGAAACACGTATAAGCACTAAACAATAACCTATAATAAGTGCTAGAGTTTCAGTTAGTCAACAGAGGAGCAGGATCAGTGGTCATTTAAATCTTCCACGAATAGATGGGTCTTCAGTCTGTTTCTGTTTGAAGACAGAAAGGGACTCTGCTGTCCGAACAGCCAGAGGACGTTCAATCCACCATCTGGGAGCCAGGACAGAGAATAGTCTCCATGCTTGGCCTCCACAAGACTTGAAGCCAAGCCGTACTTGAGGTTCAAAGTACTCAAGGTACAGATCGGGCTTAATTATTATTATTATTATTATTATTATTAATAAAGTTTCTGAATACTTTAAAACAAAAGCAGAGCTGACTTCCTGGCATATGACCTGACCAGTTGTTTGTCCCATTCTTCTTGTGGTTACAAATCACACCTAACAACAACCCTGAGAGCAGTTTGAACAGCCAGGTCAACACATGCTGCGACCCACACACCCACCCACCAGGCTTAACACTGCACGCTGCAGACAGCCCTGAGCTGGTAAACGTGAAATCCAAACTGCTTGCAATGCAGACAGCGATCCAGCTGCATTAGCAATGCAGGAGACGAGGCTGAATGGAATTAGTGGAAAGGCATCCAGGTTACGTGACCGTCCTCACTTGCTGATGGAGCCTGGGTCAACTGTCATTTCTTTAAGCACAGAGGCAGTAGCACTGCACATTTAACCCTGGACGTATCCTTCTGGTTCACATTAGTTTCATATGGCTCTTTCAAGTTGGGGTTGATTAACGCTTGCATTTGTTTTCTCTCTTTTCCAGAATATATGGCCCACTTATCTGACATGTAAACATTTACAGAGGAGAGGAGAGGAGAGAACCAGAGGAGAGGAGACGAGAGGATGAGAGGAGAGGAGGAGAGGAGAGGACGAGAGGAGAGGAGGAGAGGAGAGGAGAGGAGAGCAGAGGAGGAGAGGAGAGGAGGAGAGGAGAGGATGAGAGGAGAGGAGGAGAAGAGAGGATGAGAGGAGAGGAGAGGAGAGGAGTAAAGGAGAGGAGAGGAGGGGAGAGGAGAGAACCAGAGGAGAGGAGACGAGAGGATGAGAGGAGAGGAGGAGAGGAGAGGAGGAGAGGAGAGGAGACGAGAAGATGAGAGGAAAGGAGAGGAGAGGAGGAGAGGAGAGGAGAGGAGAGGATGAGAGGAGAAGAGGAGAAGAGAGGATGAGAGGAGAGGAGAGGAGTAAAGGAGAGGAGAGGAGGGGAGAGGAGAGAACCAGAGGAGAGGAGACGAGAGGATGAGAGGAGAGGAGGAGAGGAGAGGAGAGGAGGAGAGGAGAGGATGAGAGGAGAGGAGGAGAAGAGAGGATGAGAGGAGAGGAGTAAAGGAGAGCAGAGGAGGGGAGAGGAGGAGAGCAGAGGAGGGGAGAGGACTAGAGGAGGAGAGGAGGGGAGGGGAGAGGACTAGAGGAGGATGTGTGCAGGAGACTTTAAGTGGGTGGAATATTCAGTGCAGGACTAAGAGTGTCACTCCAGTTGTCATCTCCTGTTGTCATTATTGATTTTTATCATTGAATGATTATTAATGGACAAACAGATGAAGATGTTTTCCTAACCATTTATAGGTTTGTTCTGTTCTATTTAAGTTCTAATTGTGGGTTTGTATTGCGTGCATGCATGATTGAGGGCCTTCGTGTGCACTTTCTGTGCATTTTCTTGCGGTTAGCAAATGGACATTAGTTAAGAGTTTGCAAGGTAACTTTATATGCTTGTTTAGTTTTTTAATTACCTGAGTGCCTTTCAGGTTGTTGTGAGTGTCAGCAACACGTCTACAGTTTAAAAACTTCTCCATTCTTCTGGTTCTGCTGTCCAATTTCTGTCCTGCTTAATTTAATGTTTTAATGTCTTTCTTCACCCTCCTCATTTAGGACATCAGACAATCATCCCACCCTTTCCTTACCTGCATGGAGTGCTGAGCAGGGAAAACCCTGAACTGGGCGGGTCACACATCACTGAAATGAAATGAAACCTGTCAAGACCCGTTTTGAACTTGCTTTGTGCAGTGTATTATAATGCTGCAGACATCACTCAGACGCTCGCTGGGCGGAATGAACGCGCTGGTTTGATTATAAAGGGGTTTACCTAAAGCTGTATTCAATAACCAGGCGAGGGTCAGTAACCAAAGAGAAAGCAGCCAAAACATATGGAGCAGACAGGGAAAATAAGGTAATAGTCAAATACCGGTGAAGGTCAAATACAAGAGAATGCAGTCCAAACAGGTAACCAATCCGGCCAATGACAGAGGGGACTATCACAGAACAAAGCACATCGGTACACAGACAGGACAGCATAAGAAAACCCTACTCAGTGCACATTCAATTAACATGGCATAGTGTGCACAGGCATAGTAGAAGTGAACAGGATATACAGGTATAATGATCTACAGCTGAGGAAAATCAGTAATTAGGACAGGGATGCAGGAATCATGACGTGTATCCTACAGTGTGTAGAACTGTACTACAACAGGGATGCAGGAATCATGACGTGCATCCTACAGTGTGTAGAACTGTACTACAACAGGGATGCAGGAATCATGACGTGCATCCTACAGTGTGTAGAACTGTACTACAACAGGGATGCAGGAATCATGACGTGCATCCTACAGTGTGTAGAACTGTACTACAACAGGGATGCAGGAATCATGACGTGCATCCTACAGTGTGTAGAACTGTACTACAACAGGGATGCAGGAATCATGACGTGCATCCTACAGTGTGTAGAACTGTACTACAACAGGGATGCAGGAATCATGACGTGTATCCTACAGTGTGTAGAACTGTACTACATTTGTCTGTGTCTTCCTCTATGCTAATGCCGTTTTACATTCTTTGATAGTTTTGTTCTATGTTTTCGGCATCCGCCTTGCGACCACTGCGACCATAAGAAATGAGAGCGCACAAGACTAGCTTTGTGACATTTAAAGCCCTCACACTGTCTGTGCTTCCTGTTGGCTTGTTGTATATGACCTTTACAGTACTGCAGGTGGCTGGATGAAATTAATGTTATGAGAACTTATTTCCAGTAAATCCAAAAGGAGGAATGCTTAGATCCCAAACAGCTGACAGCTACCCAGCGGGAGCAATAACAACACCGGCATTATTGAAAGCATGTATAGAAGTACTGGATCAAAAGGATGATGGACTGGCCGCACTGTAACTTTTTTGCAGAGAGCAGTCACATAAAAACGGCTAAATGGATGCAGAGGTCAGAGACCTGACATGCAGAGTTGTTTTGTTTCCTTTCCAATTCCCTCATATTATTCGTCGAAACCAGTCAAACACTGTCCCTCCAAATGTTAGTCCAGTTTGTTAGATAGCCACCCAAGTGTGTAGCAGTTATAAGAA
Organism: Electrophorus electricus; assembly: GCF_041902795.1. Lineage (NCBI taxonomy): Eukaryota > Metazoa > Chordata > Actinopteri > Gymnotiformes > Gymnotidae > Electrophorus > Electrophorus electricus. Next base: position 9,500,385 of record NC_137507.1, read on the forward strand.
ACATAGACTTCTAATAAATGTTTTCACATCAATGGACATGAAAGGATACGTCTGTGGTTGCATTGTCAGCGTTACATCAGGCTTTTTGCATTTGATTGGCTCATTAAAGTAACATCTTTACTTTCGTTTGCTAATTTCCAGACAAGCCAAACTTTACGTTGTTGCCAAGAGGTTTTGGTAAAAGACCATTTACCATGAGTATAAGAATGTGAAGAGTTGTGTGACTCACCCAAGAAAGGGAGGGTGGATATAACCAGATGGTATTGTGTTGCCTGGATTTTTGAGAGTGAAGTCAGTCTTGCGCAAACTCTCATACTGCCTGTTGTCCAGGTCACCAACAGAGGAGAGACCACTGAATCCCTGCTGAGGCATGCTGCTTTTCCTGTGCATCGTTGCCATAGGGGCATCAATCCTGGTTAGCCCATTAGGAAGGGGGACCACTAACGAGGTTACCCAGCAGGAAATGACCACATGGGTGAAAAATAGGTGATGACGATGGGTGGGTGGGGGGTGTAATATAGCATAACACAGAACATTACTCTAGAAATAAAGTAAAATGTTATGACTTTCCATAATCAATGGCAGACAAGGGGATGGCCTAGGAGAAAGAGTTGCTGGTGGGTTATTGTGACACTATTTTGATACACGAAGGTTTGACAAATAGGAAGATTTATCAAATATGCCATTTAAACGTATTTAGTGCCCATTATAGGGATCCACCTCTGAAAAGAAGCACTCAGAGCTCCATTTTCCTTCTGCAGTCGGGCTGAGTCTCCAGATCTAATCCTATAGATTAAAAAGAATGTGATTCAGTTTTGTCAGTAGACACCTTTTCTTCTCTGCCCTGGCTAGACCGACTTCAGGCGATGGCTGCAGAACTGGTCAACGTGAAACTGCAGTGTCTGCAAATGTGAGAGTGAAAATGTTTCTTCGTTAAAACAATACCCTCCGCACATGCCGTTCCCTGTAATCACCATCATCTTTGTCGTGGTGAACAGCAGCGAAGGGAACTGTGTCAACACACAAAACGATCCCACTGATATAATTGTAGAGCAATTGACTGAGAGGGTGAACAAGAGAGATAATGATAACGAATGAAGGAAAGAATGCTAAGCAGAGCAGGGGCCTGAACAGGACGCACTGTGCCCTCAGACTCTGTGCTTCCCAGTTATCTGACCTGTTCGTCCCGAACTGAATGTGACAGCTGTAATTACTGTGCACTGCTAATGTCGGTCCTGCGTCTGATGCGCAAGGGAGACAGTGACTGTGGTACTGTTTGGTTCCGCCTGGCCCTTGCAACAGCTGATAAACAAGAAACTATAAGGCAAGCCACAATCTAACAGTACAATCTCATCAAACGCTCGCTGCAGCACTGGTCACACCCTGCTGTGCAGAGCTAGGTCAGAGGTCACAGGGCTCTGGAAATTCTAACGCCTTCATCTCCCATCCATCCTCCTCCTTTACCCCACAGACATCCAGTGGTCTTTATCAGTAATGTCACAAAATACTGTCTTCTACACCACCCCCAAACACACACATGTCCCACAGTATGTCCCACAGTTCTTGGGGTCGTGATCTACCTCTGTAACCTGGGCATTTAGTGCATTGCCCAATGGAAAAGGTCATTCTGGCTGTTATTGAAGGATGTGAATGCTAAGCACAATGATCTAGTAGGGTTTCCATTATCAGACTTTAACATCTTTGGGCTACTAAATATACCATAGATTCTCCTAACTGACCCTCCTGGGAGTATTGAGAAGCTAAATCATACCAAGTTGCCATGGCAAGCTGCTTTAACTGCATTAGCAAAGCATTCTTATAATCCATATTTATTAGAAATGTATACATATATTGTTTTAAACTATATTGTATGCTATCAAGGGTTTTATTCTTTAGTGTGTAAAGACTATGATATGAGAATAAACAAGAAGCAGACAAAGGTAATGAGAGTATGTAGAGGAGATATGTCACTGGCAATAACTTTAGATTGCCATCCAACTAGAACAGGTATGGGAATTTCAGTATTTTGGTTCCTCGCTAGCTGACGATGCACACTGTAGTCAGGAGAGGAAGAAAAGGTCAACAATAAGTGAAGTGGAGTCCAACCACAGAAGAGAACCGCTTTGTAAAGGCTTCAGTGTGGATCTGAGGAGGAGAATCATGAAAGTGCTGCTCTGGGCTGTGGATCTCTTTGGGTCTGAGACCTGGACAATATATACACAAACCATAACGCATGCAGGATATTGACTGTCCTGATGAAACAATTCTATTTTGGAATTTCACTGGTTAATGATTAATAAGGCTGTGAGAATTCCAGTTACTATGACAATGCCAGACATCTTAGTCTGCTGGGTGTTTTCTTCTGTACCTGTAAATACCAGGAGCAGACATACACAGATCTTCCACTTCCATAAAAGTATAAATCTTCAAAAGAGTAAAAATGTTTTTAACAAGCCGTTAAATGTTCAACATTAAGAAATTCATTTGAGATAAAGTGTTAAGGAGCATGAACTACAATGTACCAAAAGTAAGGTATCAAAATGATTAACAGTATTAAAAGTAAGGCTTTATATGGGAGTGGCACACACACCATTTACATTTAAAAGCTGATCACTAATAGATTGTATCTGACTGACTGTCCCTTTGTAAGCGTAAGTGTCGAATTCTTTGTATGAAAATAATGTGTGGTGTACCACAAGGCTTTGTTCTAGGACCACTGACATTTACAGGTATAACCTAGTGGTTATATAGAATGTTTTGGAGTAGGATGAATTTACTCATGCCAAACAGTGCAAGATATGTTTCCTACCCAAAAACCTAGATCTGTCATTGGCAGATTCTCCCCCAAACTTCAGTTATGCGCATTTTATGAAGACTCCAAAATAGATAAAAGTAATGAAAGCAGACACTTTCTATATTTTAATTGTGGTGAACCTCAAAGTGTCCAAACGTATTAATAACCAAGTAAAGTACAAATGATCAAATGATCGAAATCATGCCCGTGGAACGATCTTGTGAAGACCGATGCAAGCAAGTGTGAGCAGGTAAACAAGTAAGCGATAGATCCAGTGTGGGTGTGATGTGCTTTAAAATCACACCAATCACAACAAATCCGCCGAGGGTCGGGGACATTTCTGGACATGCAGAGAATTCAGTGTCTGGCGCCCCCTGCTGTCATTGCACTAATACACTCTGCGTGTGTTTATGTGTGTGTAGGAAATAAAAGTGGAATAGTTTTATAGTTCACTGTAGTTAGTCCATTTTACCAATAGAGGGCATTCGAGCATTATTTGAAGGGACTGGGTGTTTCTATCAGCCACGAAGATTAAATCTAAGGTAGGTGATCAACAATATCAAATTATACAGATTGATTACTAAGCAATTGTAGCAGTTTATGAAATTGCATTTGGTTTACCACGTTACCGATGGTCATTCCTGAAAGATTTAATTTAACTACATTAGTCGTCGGTTGTTTATTTACGTATCCATAGGCGTCAAGAGTGGAAAGCTGTGCTGGTATACAACACTTGCAAACGCACAGCGAACTTTACATTTTCAGCAGTTCTATATTTTGAATATGCATGACAGCGTTTCCTGAGAGAGGCATGTCTTCACGCTCCAGCCGTCTGCTTCAGCGTCGTCTCTGTTGTGACTAAACACATCTAATGACGCCAATTAACCAATCAACATGTAATTGGTAATAGCGCTCCATCCGTTAGTTTCCTAGAATGGTGTAAACACATAACACAGTCATTGGGTTGGGTGGCTGTCAATTCTGCCTAGTTACCCCTCCACGCCCACAGTCCTCCCATGCCCAGTGACTGTAGTGTGGAGCGCAGTGTAGTGTACGGGAACGTGTGGGAAACTGTTTAGGGAGGCGTGATCATTCCTTACAGACACACATTCTCTTCCTCCCAGTTTCCCATAAACAAAGATAGGTGAGTGAACATTTAGGTTGTATTTGTTTTGGGGGGTGTTTTGTCGTGTAGCTCTCACGCAAGGTGTGCGGTGTGTCGATAGTGCCCACAGACTTTCTGCCGTTCTTTCATAGCTTTGCCCCGAAGCGCGGCTGCGATGCCGCGGTAACGACGCCCTTTTTAATTTTTGTGCCACTTGGACCTTCCCTGGGATACTCGGTGACAACCGACAGAGCTGCAATTGCACTTTTTAACCGGTGCGGTGAGACGTATGACAAAACAGTACGGTCGTTTGGTTGAATGCCATTTCCATCTTGGACTAAGATTTTCTGCTGTTGCCGCTGACAGCGGATGGTGCCTCGCCATGACGCATCGGTCACAGTAGGGACGCGCCGCGGAAGAAGGTTTGGATCAGACGGGATCAGTAAGTCCGGAACGCATAGACAGAATCCAGTCACTGTCCATTATGTCTAACACGGCCAAGTTCAAAAAGGAGAAGGAAATCCTCACGGAGTACGAGAGTCAGGTGAAAGGTAAGGGAGAACTCCGCTTACACACACCTGATTGTTACCTGGCGACAGCTACACACTTGCCTTCAGCCCCCTCCCGCTGGGGTCTTGCGTGGAGGTTTTGAAGACTATAGATTGTTTTGACATGGTGCATATTTCCTTGGTTCGGTGCAGGGTGTCCCTGCTATGAATGACAGTTGTAATAATAATTTTTTTTTTTTTTTTTTATTCGTAGTCATGCGAGTGCAAAAGTATGAGCACGTCTGATTAAAGCATGTTTCATGCCATGCAGTAAGGATGCGCCGAGGTCGCTGGTGTCCCGCTCGTCCTTACCGTGACATCGGTGTGTGCGCCACCCGGCACATTTGCGCAGGGCGGCGCAAGCACGGCAGGGCGCATTTAACGGGATTTAATCGATAAGGCGCAATCCCGGGCAGCGTGCGGGCGCCATAGCAACGCCGCCTGCCCTGCTCCGACTGTAGCTGGGGTTTAGGGTGGCGCAGTATCGGGTCCATCCAGCGCTATTCATGATGGGCGATAACATTTGGCTTGTTGGTTTGCGCTGATTTCTTGACCTTGTATTGACCGTGTGAATGTTTACCGAATAGCGTGTCGTTAATTTTGCATTAACTCCTTGAATATGGAGCGTTTTGTATCTGTTGGATCAGCAAATCGGCACTTTGTTCGTGAATGTGCGACTCTGCTCTAGGCTTCAACCTTGTATTTAATAACAGCCCGTCAACTGCATATATAAATCGAAACGATGTTGTGTATTTTATTTCTCTAATCCATCAGAACACACGTGCAGTGCGTGCGTGCGTGTGTGTGTGTCAGATGTGCTAGTCGGTGTGTTCCCTTATTACCAAACACTGGCAACAGGCTTTTGCTGCACTGTGTTCGTTTCCATGGATACCTGGCCACCAGCCAGTCTGTGTGTCTGTCCATAGGGGACTGGGGTTTCTGACGGGTGTGTGTGTGTGTTTCACAGAGCACAGACAGGAGGATCAGGGAATCCTCTCACTGCAGTGCTAATACTGTTTAGTATGGAGCACACGTAGTTGTGTGTGTGTGTGTGTGTGTGTGTGTGTGTGTGTGTGTGTGTGAGCATGCCACAGCCCTTGCAGTGGATTAACTATGAGCAGGTTGGCGAGATGAGTGATTTATGGTCACAAGGGGCAGTGCTGCTAATTTCAGCAACCACACACATTCTTACTCATAGGCTCTAGCATCTGTCCTACACTACAGCATTCTGTTTCCCTGTGCTGTGCCCTCACGCAGGGCGAGATGTGGGTGTGTGCCGTGGGGCCACTTGAGTTTTGCTGTTTGGCTGTCTGTGAGGGGTGCTGTGCTGGTAACCTTTCCTTTGTGCCTTTGCTTTGCACAGCCTGATAGAAGGTGTGTGTGTGTGTGTGTGTGTGTGTGTGTGTGTGTGTGGCTTGAGTCCTGCTGGGAGCCGTGAGGTAGCTCCTTAAAGGGAACCGGGTTTGTGCGTGTGCGCGTTCTGCTGGATTTCCCCAGCGCAGACCCATATGCACCCTGCCATTTGGCCACCGCCCAACCTGCCTGTGCCCGCACAGGAAATGGGTTTCTCACTAGGAGGAAGTGGAGAGGTAAGCAGGGAGTGTGACTTTGGCACCTGACACACGAATAGTTTTCTCCTACACACACACACACATACAGGCACAGACGGACAGACTATTGCTCAAACATGCTGATTCAAGTAGGTTCTGAATTAGATACCCAGTATCACATTAGCAAGCCCAGTGTATGTGTGTCATTGTGCTGTGGGTATTTAATTATAAAGGCACATATTTGCCCTATCAGCAAGAAGCAGCACGACAGTGAGAAGTGTATCCAGTAAATGTGGGGACACATGGGAGCTACACCCACCCTTCTGTGAGGTAGGTGTGTGTGTGTGTGTGAGAGAGAGATAGGCTCGGTAACACTCTGCTGTATTGCTCTGTTGTAGTCCGCTCGCTTGTAATGAGATTTGATGTTGGGTTGCAACACTGGATGCTGTCCAGCTCAAATGCCTGCGTTCTCATGGGAAACATGCACACACGCATGTATGCACACAGTCTCTTACACACACACTGCAAGCATGCACACCCTCGCACGCGCACACACATGCGCAAATGCTCACACGACACATTCTCATACATAGCAGACTTGCAGAGATGTGCAGAGCGTAGCTTTTAACTTTCATTATTTAAAGGTTCTTAATCATTTCTGGAGTTTAAACACCATTAATTCCATCATCATTATGACACGTTCATAAATCAATTTCAAACGTTGACTGGGACAGCTACCAAATTTCCCACTGTACTGCTGGTCACACTTCTGAATGTACACTACATTTTTATAGTACACATTACTCCATGTATTTATCACATCAAGCCCTTAAGGGGAATTGGAGTGTAGAGTGCCAGCCCAGTCCCTGATGAGGAGCGTGGCGTTGAAGAGCCTGAACAGAACATCAGTTTTATTTAGATGCACTACCATGCGCTCAGTGGGCGAGAGGCATAGTGATGAGATGGACGATCGTTTAGCAGCACCGTGGTATGACTGTTCACTCTAGATAACCCAGTACTGAGAGGCAGACGAGGACCAGCAGCGAGGGGCAAATCACTGCATGGATGCGTGTTTGAGTTCTGTCTGATAAAACAGAGAAGGAGAGAGCAGCAAAACACACCCAGAAAAGTACTTGTCTGTTCTTCACGTGGGTCCACAATTTGTGCCCTCTTTCCTGTGGAATAAACAGAATTCGGCAATGAGTAGTTGATAAACGAAACGGCAGATGTTTTACCATCGGTTTTCTCTAGGGGAGTACAGGTTTACAGTGAGCTTTGGTGTGTATATTTTAAGTAAGTTCTCCATGTCTCATTAATCAAGTATAAATATCAATCCATTTCTATAATCTATTTCTGACCCTGTGGACTGTATACACCCATTGATGTTGAAGGCAGAGTGACACTTGAAACTGTACTTCAGGCCATGTGACCAGTCCAGTTTCTGGAAGTTCTTCAGCTGACCGTTGATCTGCCCGTGGAGTCTGCACATTGGTCATGGAACTCTAGAGGAAATGGGCACTTCTTCATGACCGAACGCGTGACCCCACACCGGGCATGTTTGAGGAGATGCATGCAGATGGGTCAGTCCCTAAAGCATAGGCGGGACCTATGGCTGTCAAGTCAAGCCTTTTCACAGCCTTGGTAGTGAACAGTGCCAGTCTGACTCCCTCTGTTCGACTGTACAACGTGCCAGAGCCAGCCGTTCTTCTGAAGGCGCGCCCTAACAGTAGGTGCAGGCTCTCTGGAGCGCGTACCAGTAGGCGGCTGAAGAGTAAACGCGCCATATCAGTCTCTCCACTACAGCCAATTCAGCTTTTTGCCAAGCTGTGAAAAGGCAAAGCACAGGATTGGTAAAACTGTGGTCTTAATATTTTTTCCTTTTAATGTAACAACGATTTGAAGCATTCTGGGATTATTTGAGGCACAAGCAGAAGAGACAGCAGTGTTAGCAGTGTGTGCACTGAGGTGACAACCAGATGGCTTTTATGAGTCTAAACAAATTACTCAAAAATTCAAAGCTCAGCATGCACTAGACCCATGGAGACAGTTTTATTCATCTCTGGCATGAAGGTATAGTAAAGATTTCACAAAAATGTTTTGCATTGAAATGAATGAGAGTGTGTTAAAACCTGGCGAACTGGTGCAAATGGGCCATGGTTTCTCTCTTTGTTTTATTTTCTCATCTTTCTTTCCTTTTTCACTCTTTTCTGTCTGCAAACGAGTGATCGGAATGTGATTTCCTGCCGTTAACAGCGTTTGTGTGATGCGCGGCAGTCCGTCATGTGGCCTCACCCACACCCTCGCACACTTGTGCGCTGCAGCACCACTGTGGTATATGATGCTGATGATTCTTGAGACAGCCCATACGCCAGCCTGTGAGGGAGGGAGGGAGGGAGGCTTGGCGGGGGGGGGGATTAAGAATTTAATTCACTTATGATGAATGTGGAGAGACAGAGGGCAAAGCAAATAAGAAGAAAACAGAGTGGTGATAAGGAGATGAGTATAAAGGGGAAAGACTGAGAGGAAGTCTGGATGTGTGTAGGTTCAGGATGTGGTACCTTTGGGGGGGGGGATGTTAATGGTGTTGTACTGCCTACACTCTCTCACTCTCAAGTTGAAGAGCAGATGCCTTGTTGCCATGGCGACAGTCTGGGCCAGGCTCCTGCACACGCCTCAAGGTATCAGACAAGCTAACATGGGTCACAAGTTCAAAGGTCAAATATGAGCAACTTAACTGACTTCAGAAAAAGCAAGCCTGATGTTTATCCAAAAAAAATCATTTTTACTAGAAAAAATCAAAAATAAAACTGCGCAGTTGCTCCACAGACGGTTGATTTTCAGTAATAATAACGTAAATATGACTGGAATGTTGTAAGGCGAGCTTTGCAAATATACAAATCTATTCATTTTTTCTAAATTCCTGTGCAGGCAGGTTTCCATTTCATGTGTCTTTACATGTGCATACATAACCTAAAGCTTGAAAATAACTTCTGGCCACGTAGTCATTTCATGTGCCAAACAGAGGATTTTAACATACTAAAGAGCATGACACACATATATATATATATTGATTGTAAGTCTTAAGTGAGAATCCCTGTGTGACATTTCACCACTAGCTTCTCCTAAAATCCAACCCGAATCTGTGAGACGATACCAGAAACTAAACCAGCTTGCTTAAGGGACGAACTTGAGCATCCTCAAGAAAAGTCTGGTGCGTGCCAGGAGCGTATCTGCTGTGCAGCGAAACGGGTTCAGGGTAGCCTCTCGCAGGCGACAGTTCCTGTATCATCGAAGCCTGTCCCAGCACCAGACTGGTGTCCAGAGGGGCATGTAGTGGAGTCGACCAGCACAACTCGTATGGCTGGCACTCTGTCCAAACGATCGTTCTTGGCTTCATTACGGCCACGCACCCGTAGTCTGGTTCGCTCCATCGTCGCCTTCACAGTGGACGTGAGGATGGAATGCACGTTTAGGATTAACACAATCGCTCTCTGACGCTGGCTTGGCCACCCGCTGTCCCACACGTACCCTCCCACGTGGCACACGCAGGCTGCCAGCCACCTCGTCCCAGAGACTGGGCTTGTAGAAACAGGGTGGCACTGTGACATTAAGCAGTTGGTCTGTTGGAGAGGGAGTGGGTCGGGGGGGGGGCACGGAGTAGAACCATGGATAAGCAGGTGTGTAGCAAAGAGGAGCGAGGAAGACTCTGGAATGTTTCCCCATACACACACACACACACGCGCGTGCGCGCACACACATGCGCATTAATCCCCACGGGATATCCAGTGCCTGTTGTCTTGGTAACGGCGGCGAGTTGTGATGGCGGAGTGTTGTGCAGGGATGGGAGAGGCGGAAAATCTGCCCTTTTGCTTTCGAGAGCTGAACACGGAGCTTCTCGGCAAGCCAGAGACCCTTCACCCCATCGCATGCCCTGCGGAGTTCTGCAGAACGCAGACGCGAGCACAAGCATCTTCAATATCACCGAACCCTTCTGTTTAAACCTGTCTTACTAACATCAGGAATTCTTGGTCACCTATATCCAGTTTCCTTATTTCCTGGTGTGTGTGTTTTTGTTTTTGTGTGTGTGTGTGTGTGTGTGTGTGTGTGTGTGTGTGTGTGTGTGTGTGTGTGTGTGAGCAGAGATCCGCTCTCAGCTGGTGGAGCAGCAGAAATGTCTGGAGCAGCAGACGGAGATGCGGGTGCAGCTGCTTCAGGACCTGCAGGACTTCTTCCGTAAGAAAGCCGAGATCGAGAGCGATTACTCCCGTAACCTGGAGAAGCTCGCCGAGCGCTTCATGGCCAAGACGCGCAGCACCAAGGACCACCAGCAATACAAGTGAGCGGCGCCAAGGACCAATGAGAACCTTTGCTCTTGACGGTTGGGTGTGCAGATACAGATCCGCTGCTTTTGTTTCTCTTTACTCGTCCCTCTCTCTCTCTCTTCCTTTTTCTCTCCTCTATCTCAATTTCTTCTTTCTATTTTTGATCATTGTTCACACGGGTAATGCTCGCAATATATCAGCCATTGGCCTAGCTAGTCCTTCATCTTACTGGAAGGGAAAGAATAAGAAGTGTGTGTGTGTGTGTGTGTGTGTGTGTTAATGCAGACAGCATTCTGAAGCAAAAAATAAAAGGACCGAGGGAGTAAGAGAGTGAGAGGACAGTAAGAGACCAACAAATCGTGTTTGTTCTCTCTCTCTCTCTCCTCTTTGGTTGTGCTAGTCATTCACTAGGTGCTAGTGTTCTGCTGGTCCTTGCAGGGTTGTCCCACTGGATGCCTGCAGAGAGCTGTTACTAGTTAGTGGATTCTCTATGTTCTAAAATGGCTTCCTATTGTGGTTCTGCCGGTCTTTCCTAATGTGTAAGACTCCTGTCGGTGAAACAAAATGGTGCCCAGGCATCTACCTCTCCAGGTGGCTGTATGTGATCAATATTCTCAAAGGAAAACTGGGTCAGACTGGCACGAGAGGAACTCTAGAAGACTCAAGTGAATACTTCTCAAAATGGGGTGTATTTTAATTAATTAGATAGTTTTTATCTCTTCGTGTAGCTTGGACCCATCTATCTTATTAGCGGCTTCAGGATACAGGAACTGGAAAGAAGCAGTGACGTGGAAACCAGGTCAGCTGCTGTTCCTGTTATTGTTTTTTCTCACAGCGTATATGAGCAGGATGGCAGGCTTCTGACCACTGAGGTCATTTATCATACTGGTCATGCCCGGAACGTTTGAAGGTTCTTCTTGTGCCATCTACAGCAGAAATAATCAACTCCGGATCTGTAATACAACTTCTGGTCTGGATTTTTTAATCTATTGGAGCGAACTGAATAGGAGATGTAACTCCTCACACCTGACACCAAGAAAATCTGTAGGACCTGGACTTTGAGAGCTGTTATTTGAATAGCCAGATTTCTGTGACAAACTGGTAGTGGTTACAAAATCCACGGCTGGATTTTGGATTCGGGGGTCCGGATTTGAGGCCTTCTAGACTAAAGGATGTCACACACAGGGTTCATCTGGACAGGGACACGTTTCCGCAGCTTCCTGAGAAAGCTGTGATCAGGGTCCTCTGGATGGCGGGCAAACCTCCATCATGGCGTCTCCTCTCCTAAACCAGCTCAGTGCAGTCGGGCACAGTGAGGAATCTCTTTAAAAGCCGGCGCTATCCCGGGGCATTACTGGCTTGTGGAAGACTTGCAAGGCATGACCGCCAAGCAGCGTTAGGAAATGGCAGATTGGAAGACCACACGGCATGCCATACAGCCCCGTTACTGTGGTTACTGGGAGGGGGTGCTCTTACCACGTTCTTGCAATATTAACTAAAACCTTCATTACACTACAAGAGCATGCAAGTGTAATTTAGAGAGCACCAAAGGAAGCCTGGGATACCTAGTTTTCATCCCAAATATTGTTGCATATCTTGTGTGTGGTTCTGTTTTTAGCTTCTTTTAGCTGTGATGTCGAAGGTGATGTTTGTCCATGGTATTCCTGGCTGTATTGTCTCTCCTGTTCCCGCACCCTGGCCCTCATGGCTGGCTCTTGATGTTCGTTCCAGGAAGGACCAGAACTTGCTCTCCCCAGTGAACTGCTGGTACCTCCTGCTAAACCAGGTGCGACGGGAGAGCAAGGACCACGCCACCCTCAGCGACCTCTACCTCAATAACGTCATCACGCGCATCTCCCACGTCAGTGAAGACAACACACGCCTCCTTAAGAAGGTGAGAGCACCTCGCACAGGAGTCAGGGAGCACGCACCGCATTACCGACGGTACTCGGGGGGTGGAATTCAACATATTATACAACATAACGCATGAAATAATAACACGACATTTCTAATAATGGCGCAGCTTCAGAGTGACACCAGCTCCTTCTTGTGTAAAATGGAACTGGCTGGCCACACAGTAAACTTGAGCCACTCGTTTCCATGATAAGAGGTGCCAAGGAGGATTTCGGAGTGGGGTAGATTTGGAAGCAGAAGCTGCGCTAGTGTCTCACCAGACTCTGCACGAATCCGTAAGAGTTTCGTTTTCAGGTAGATTCAAAGTTCATCATTGATGGGCCATGCCTGCCTATGTAAACCCCTGCATGGCAGCTGGTTTATTTATGGGCCCTGAAGTTCCTGTCCTGACGCCTCAGCCGTCTCACCGCGCCGTCGGGATAAACCTCCACTGCACGGCTTGGGTGCCGGAATGAGGAGCGTCTGAAGTGCTTTCGCAGCCTCTGTTGCTGCATATGTACAGGAAGGACAAAGCAGCCAAAGGAGGACTGATTAAGAGGAAATGGTCTCCCTGAATTCCCTTTTTCCGTCGTATCAGCTGCTACTCAGAAGCTGGTTTCAAGGTTGCTCTTAATAATCTTCGTTTGTTCCCTGCATTGCGTTCACCTTGTTTTTATGGTGGTGGTAGATTTCTTCAAAGCAGCCCTTTTAAGTCAGATTTTATTACTGAGCTTCTGCCTGTTGCTCCCAGTGTGGGAGCGCTCGTTTCTGGGGGTTATAAATGCCAAAACGTTGTGTAGCCGCCACCGCCGCGTTCGCAGGCCAATCGCCACCCATTAACATACCGCAACCAAACAGACATCTGATTGGCTGGAGAGGGAGTACGTGTCCTCCTTCACCTCCAGTGCAGACCCAGATGATCACCTCAGTGAGGAGGAACATCACGGAGCTGAGCTGAGGTCCAAACCCCAGCCCCAGCTGTAGCGTTTATGTTACTACTGCTGCGTTCTTTTATGACATGATCTAAAAATAAATATGGCAATCACATTTTGAAACATAAAGCATAATAAAACTTATAAATAAATAGTAAAATAGTAGTAAAGAACTAGAAAATTAGCTTACGGAAGTAGCATATTCTGAATGGTGAAGTACAAGATCCTGCTCTGTTTTTGGAATTTATTGCAATGTTATAAGAAGTGAGACACTTCTAATTCTTGTCTGTATATGGGATGACACTGCAAACCATGTCATTGGCCTTCGGATTTAGTTGCAATCTAGTAATATGTCACCTATGAACTAAACTGAACTTTGCCAAATAGCATCGTGGCTCAATGCACAGGTTCTCACAAATAGCGTAGCCTGCCATCTCGGCTCCAAATCTGAACAGAGCCGGGCACGTAAGTACAATAAAGCGGCATTTACGGGAACCGCTCTGGACGCAGCCTTTGATCTGTCCACTCCGTGTAGATCAGGTGTCACAAAGACCGGTGTGTGATTTCTGTAGATATGAGTTTGACCCAGACGTGCCCTTTGTGTCTTCTCCTCTTAAACACTCCATCTACAGAGTAAAGAGATCACTTTCCAGCTGCAGGAGGACCTGATGAAGATTCTTAATGAACTGTACACGGTGAGTCTTCTTTCAGAACACACACATTCACACACGCGCGCACACACACACCACAAACAGACACACACATGCGCACAAACACGCACACACACACACACACACACACACATTCATCTTATCTTTCTCCCCTGCATGTCTTTATGATCGTGATTTCAGTCTGCCTCTCCAGTCTCCCCTTCTCTCTCCCTCCCCCTCTCTCCCTCTCTCTCTCTCTCTCTCTCTCTCTCTCTCTCTCCTCTTCTCTCCCTCTCTCTCTCTCTCTCTCTCCCTTTCTCTCCCTCTCTCTCTCCCCTTCTCTCCCTCTCTCTCTCCCCTTCTCTCCCTCTCTCTCTCTCTCCCCTTCTCTCTCTCTCTCTCTCTCTCTCTCCCCTTCTCTCCCTCTCTCCCCTTCTCTCCCTCTCTCTCTCTCTCTCTCTCTCCCGTTTTATCGTTCCATCGGTACTCGAGCCTCCCACTCACTTTCCGCTTTTGTTCCTCGATCTCTGCCTCCTTCCATCTCATCAATCTTTCATTCGCGCGTTCTGTCATCCCGTACTTGTGCTGCGCCGTGCCCGTGTTGCACTGCGACGGGCTTTACTTTCTGGACACGACATTTGTATCTCCACCTTTGACCTCTTCTGTCCTGAAGTACGGCAGCCTGAGAGAGACATGCGCGCGCACGCGCACACACACACACACACCTTCCAGGTTCCTGTGTCATTAGAACAATGCCAACTTCCCTACCGCTGGCCAAACTCTGGCCTGAACACGTGACCTGAACTTGAGCTCGACGCTATACAACCGAGCAGCTCTTGAATAAATAAACCCTGTTAAACGGAGGTGTGTGTGTGTGGTGCCCGTTGGCTGCGATGGCCCGGCTGCTGTGTACCAGGGGAGCGCAGAACAGACACAGGGAAGAAACTCAGCCTGAACACCATCGGAAAAACCCACCCAGTGTTCTGTTGACGTGGGCTTCTGTCTTCACTGTAGCAGATGGACAGACTTGCCTGCTCACACACAAAACACAGACTCCGGATGTGAGAAGATGCATATTCACATGGCATTTGCAGCACTCGTGAGGTGTGTGCGTGTGCGTGTTTGTGTGTCCTAATTAGGAATGCATCATAACTCCATCACAGCACGGTCTATTGTGAAACAATGGTTATTATTTTCATGTAGCAACCATTGTCATTCTTTCTCTCACACACACACACACACACACACACACACACACACACAAGTATATATCCACATACTCCAAAATGCACACACATGACAGCCATTAAACACCCAAATTGCCTCTGTAAAATGGATGGTGCATAACTGTGTGATTTCCTCACTGTGGGCATGTGAAGTGCTACAGATGTGGGCAGGACTGACTTCTGTTTGAACTGCTCAGTTACTCGTCTCCAGATGTGAGCCGGGGGCCTGCGTTTGGGTCGGCCTACACCCAGGGTTGCACAAACTCGGAGCCCGTCGTGTTTCCGCCTCGCGCCTGGTGGGCGTGGCCGTCCTCATGCCATGGCCCCTCCCTATCCGCCCCCTCTCCAGGTGATGAAGACCTACCACATGTACCACAGCGAGACACTGAGCGCCGAGACCAAGCTGAAGGAGGCGGAGCGTCAGGGAGAGCGGCAGGGCCGCGGGGGCGAGGTCTTCGGCCTGCGTCACGAGGAACGTCACCAGCGCCGCAACGCTGCCCGCAAGATCCAGAAGATGAAGGAGAAGGTAGCTTGTCCCACGCTGTAGCGGCTAACCGTGCTGCCTCTCCCGTGGGGGACCAGGGGGCGGTCCCCGTCCTTGGGCACGAGTCCTAACGCTGTACTTGCCTATTTCTGTAACACGGTTTAAAAGTGTATGTCGCTCTGGATCAGAGAGTCTGCCAGATGCATTAATCGTAACGGTAAATGTGTCGGATGTGCTGAAAGTGTCCTCTGTGTGTGAGACACTGAGTTGCTGCTGTGTTTCACAGGCGAACGCTCCACGCTAGCACGTCACGTCCCTGCACGCCAGGCTAGCTTTACGTACATGCGCGCGTGTCCTTCCGACTTAAAAAAGGGGATTATTTGAATGGGACTAGAAGCATTGACAATTGGTTATGAACATGTAAAAGCTCTCTCTCTCTCTCTCTCTCTCTCTCTCTCTCTCTCTCTCTCTCTCTCTCTCTCTCTCTCTCTCTCCCTCCCTTCTCAGCGTCAGGCCAAGTACTCGGAGAACAAGCTGAAGGTTATGAAGGCGAGGAACGAGTACCTGTTAACTCTGGAAGCCACCAATGCAGCGCTGTTCAAGTACTACGTCCAGGACCTGTCCCACTTGATTGACGTGAGTGTGACACTGCTGCCTGGGGGTCGGGTGGGGTTGTCTCGAGCGTCGCCTGGTTTGGTTCGCTGTTGTTGAGCTCTCAGAAGAATTGCCGTCCTGATTAATACTCAGTAATTAGAAGAATCTATAATTCTTTAATTAGGGACAAATACAGAGGATGGGGCAGGATGTAAGGTTTTAATTACACACACACAGCCGCCGCCGCTGTATGCACATGGTGCACACGGTGTAACTGCAAGCAGCAGTGACAATAGCTGGAGGGGGAGGGGCTGACGCACCGGGGGAAGGGGAGGGGCTGACGCACCGGGGGAAGGGGAGGGGCTGACGCACTGGGGGAGGGGGAGGGGCTGACGCACTGGGGGAAGGGGAGGGGCTGACGCACTGGAGGAGGGGGAGGGGCTGACGCACTGGGGGAAGGGGAGGGGCTGACGCACTGGGGGAAGGGGAGGGGCTGACGCACTGGGGGAAGGGGAGGGGCTGACGCACTGGAGGAGGGGGAGGGGCTGACGCACTGGAGGAGGGGGAGGGGCTGACGCACTGGGACACAACAAACTTTTCTCCCACTCAGTTGTACACAACATATGCCAAAGTAAAAGTCACAGCAAGCCCATGTACAAAAATAAACACACCCACACACCCCTGCCCAAGTATGCCAGACACACACACACACACACACACTCTGCCAGGCCAAGCCCTGTCTCAAGTGTGTTTTCATCATTAGAGCTAGCAGCAGGCTCTGTGTGGTCAGCAGTTTATATCGGCAGCATCTTTCTGACCTTCATAGAGGTCATTCTCACTTACCTCCACAGCTGAGAAAAACACAGAAAGAGGACCAGCGTGTGTGTGGTGTGTGTGTGTGTGTGTGTGTGTGTGTGTGTGTGTGTGTGTGTGTGTGTGTGTGTGTGTGTGTGTGTGTGTGTGTGTGGCAGAGGGTATCAGGGAGGGATTGCAAAAACCCCCGATCTGAATTAACCTCAAAGAACTAGATTTGTGAAAACAAATCGCTCTCTCTCCTCCAGTGGAGATAATCAACCTTTTGAGTGAATACTCTGTACACTATACCAAGCCACTTATTTGTGTGTGTTCCTTTCATAAGTGTATTTTTTTAAAAGAATTTAATCATATTAAAGTGCATAACCTGTGAGTGTTGTTGGCATGTGCGTTTGTGTGTGTTTGCCAGTGCTGTGACCTGGGCTACCACGCCAGTCTGAGTCGGGCTCTGCGTACGTACCTGTCGGCGGAGTACAGTCTAGAGACGTCCCGTCACGAGGGCCTGGACATCCTGGAGGGGGCAGTAGAGAGCCTGGACCCCCGTAGCGACCGCCAGCGCTTCATGGAGACACACCCAACTGCTTTCACTCCCCCAGCTCGCTTCACATACCAACCCCATATGGGTGACCAGGTCAGGCGCCATCTAGTGACCATTTGCTTTATGGTTTTATAGGTCCTGAACTCTTCAAAATGATTGCAGCTTGGGTTTTGGGGAGCAAGGCACTGATAAAAATAAATAAAATAAAAGGCTGTGGAGTTCACTGTCTCTGTGTGCCAGGTTTAAATATGTTTTTGTGTCTTTTGGTTTGGTTGGACGTGTGTGTGTGTGTGTGTGTGTGTGTGCAGGTGAATCAGATCACAGCGGTGCCACAGGTGCAGGCTGAGCTCCTGCTCCGCTACCAGCAGCTCCAGTCTCGTCTTTCCACGCTGAAGATCGAGAATGAGGAGGTAACACACACACACGCGTACAAAAGCACTTGCAGTTCTCCCAAAGAATAAAAGAATGAGATGACAGGCACTCATGTTCTGCTCATTCCTCCAAACCTCTATCATCTCTGTATCTGGGCACACTGCATCACATCCATACACAGACACCCATGTACACACACACATGCACACAAACACTCATGTACATGCACACACTTACATACACAGACACCCATGTACACACAAATAGACACTCATGTATACACAGGTACACTTGTGTACTATACATATGATGTATATGTATATGTATGCTTTTTTTTATTTAAAATAAAATTCAAATCCCACACATGCATGCAAACGTGTGTATACACACACACACATTTCCTTCTCTTACTGTTGGAGAGACTGCTTGTTGGCTTACTAGTGGCAGGCCAGCTGTTTCCTACAGCTCTTGCTGAGCTAAGGGCAGAACTAAAGTGCTGATGAAAGCTTTATCCCAGCAGTGAGATTCTCCATCGTGTGTGTGTGTGTGTGTGTGTGCGCGCACACACACACACACACACACAAACATTCCCCGAGGCTCCTGCCTCGGGGTACACTTCCAGCTGATGTCAGTACATCTTCAGCAGTATACACACTGCATTTGCACACTGTATTTGTTCATGTAAAAGGTGTGTGTGTGTGTGTGTGATGTGGCTCCTCCCTCTTCCTCATCCAGGTCAAGAAGACGTCGGAGGCCACTCTGAGCACCATCCAGGACATGCTGAACATGGAGGACTACGACGTGTCTGAGAGCTTTCAGCACAGCCGCTCCACGGAATCGGTCAAATCCAGTGTGTCGGACACGTACCTCAGCAAACCCAGCCTGGCAAAGAGACGCGCCAACCAACAGGAGACGGAGCTCTTCTACTTCACTGTGAGCGCCCTTCCGGCTCTCTCTCTCTCACACACACACACACACACACACACACACACACACACACACACACACACACAGTGCTGGTACAATGTATTGAATTGTATCTGAAAATAAGAGGGTCTTAAAAGGGGGTTGTGAGGTGTAATTTGAAGAAAGATGGCAGGGCAGTCCTGCACACCACCCACTGGGTGGGCCAGGCCATAGACCAGAGCCTTAATCTCCACTGTCAGGGTGTCTGCAGGCTCCTGGTTTATCCACTGAGGGATGGCTGTGTGCTTGCCTGGAGTAATTAGACCACTAATTATCAGTCCTGATCGCATTAATATTGACTGAATGTGTGTGTGTGTGTGCCCCACAGAAACTGAAGGAGTACCTGGAAGGCAGCAACCTCATCTCCAAACTGCAAGCGAAGCATGACCTCCTGAAGAGGAGCATCGCTGAGGGTGGGTTGACGAGCATGCGGCTGCTGTTAAACCCGGAGATCTGTCGAGTTAGATCCCACCCTCGACTCCTGGCTGTAGCGCGTGTCTGGATGTGTGAGCGCATCACACCTCCGTGCCCAAACCGTCAACTCCTCTCTGCATTACATACGTGCTTTCAGTTATTTTTTTTGTCACTTTTTCCTTTCCCTGACATTCGCGCTAACGTTCCTTCTGGGATAAATGTTCTTGTCTCCTTAAAAAAAATATTCAGCCCCTCACCATCCTTCTCTGTGTCTGTCTAAATCTCAGCATCTGTGACGGTAAATGGTACAGGGAGACTTTTAAAATGTTGTTTTTGTCCACAGGGTACAGAGCAGATATAATGACGACCAGGTAAGAGCAAGCCTTTCGCTCTCTGTCAGTCTGGCTGTCTGTGACTGTGGCTCACTGTTTGTTCGCCTGTGTGCCTGTCTGCCTGCCTGCCTGCCTGCCTGCCTGTCTGTCTGTTTCTCTGTCTGCCTGTATGTGTGCTTTCTACTTTATCCATTAATATTGTGCGTGTGCGCGCGTGTGTGCGTGCGTGTGTGCGTGTGTGCGTGCGTGTGTGTGCGTGCGTGTGTGTGCGTGCGTGTGTGTGCGTGCGTGTGTGTGCGCGCGCGTGTGTGCACGCGCGTGTGTCCCCTCCTATAGCCGTCGCCGGAACTCCCACAGTAGGAACCAGGTAGCGTGGCTGTCTGTGCTCTTCTCCTTTTACTGTTCTTCGCATGGCCTTGACCTGCTCTCAGTGCTGGGTGTGTCGTTTGTGTGCAGGACTCTGGGAAGGCCATTCCGCCAATAGTGGAGAGCTGCATCCGCTACATTAACCTCTACGGTGAGCTTTGGTTTGTGAAAACACACACACACACACACACACACACACACACACTCACCCACACAACCATACTGAAGCATACTGCTGTGATTTCCTCCTCAGGTTTACAGCACCAGGGTATCTTCAGAGTGTCTGGCTCTCAGGTGGAGGTCAATGACATCAAGAACTCTTTTGAGCGAGGTTTGTAGGTCCATGCCTGCACTGTGTGTGTGTGTGTGTGTGTGTGTGTGTGTATACATGTGCTGCAAGACTATATTCGTACTTTCCCACACGTCAGCAGAGCGGTGTAAACGTATGCTCTGTTTGTTGGAAAGCGCCTTCTGACCACAAAACAGAAGGAAGAAGGGTGTGCATCTGGCGCACTTGTGCGGTGTTGTAAAGAGGCTTATCATCACCTCGCTACACACACGCACTGGTTCTTTAACAAAGCTTAGTCATCGCACGCTTTGTGCAATTTCGGAATGCTTGTAGCTATGGAGAACCTCCCATCGTCCTGTTTCCCAGGAAACGACCCTCTGACAGATGAAGAGAACAACCACGACATCAATTCGGTGGCAGGCGTGTTGAAGATGTATTTCCGCAACCTGGACAACTCACTCTTTCCCAAAGAGAAGTTCAACGACCTCATCGCCTGCGTCCGTGAGTCTGCTCTCATGTTTTGTGTGTGTGTGTGTGTGTGTGTGTGTGTGTGTGGAAAGAGAGAGCATTCAGGAATTCAGGATATGACAGGGTGCTAAATTCTTCAGGTTCCCGGGGACTTGGGGCAGCTGGGCTGTGCGTGTGTGGGGACAGAAAAACGTGTGTGTGTGTGTGTGTGAAACATAGGTTTCCTGTGTATGAATGTGTTATCCTTTTCCTTTTTTCCCACAAAATACATACTGCCAAACACTGTATACATCTGAGCTTCAAGAAACAAAACTATAAAAAAAATTCCAGCTCTATACCTAGACAAATGTCCATGTAGTTCTAAACCAAAGACTTGTGCTTAGAATGGCCATACTATGGCAAAGGGTGTTGTGCTCAATGTCAGTGTGTCGGTCACCTTGCTAAATAAGACTGAAAGTCAAACCTTCACATGACTGTATTTTCAAACCTCCTGGCAGGCACGGAGAATCTGTACGAGCGGGCACTCTCTGTCCGGAAAATCCTGATGGCATCACCACGCCCTACTCTTGTTATAATGAGATACCTTTTTGCATTCCTCAACCAGTGAGTGACACACACGCGCTCACAAACTCGCGCGCGCGCGCGCGTGTACCCACACATACCTGAATGCGTACCTACTTCTAAAAATACACATTTTATCTGCTTTGTCACACATGCACACAGTCATCGCTGTTGACAGAGAAAATGTCTCTTGAGTAGAGAGATGTGGCTAAAACTAGGTACCAGGCTTCACACCGGAAATTAAAACGACTCTGTCTTCTGTGTCGAGAGAAGGAGAGAGAGGGAGGGAGAGAGAGAGGGAGAGGGGTGTGTGTGTGTGTGTGTGTGTGTGTGTGTGTGTGAAAGGATGGGTAGAGGTGAAAAGAGAAAAGGTGTGAGATGCTTGGCGATCTCACCATCAGCCTTCCTTGCATTCTCCGATAAACGCAGCTCCGTTCATCCTGGAGAAAGGAACACCGAGTATTTTCATCCATTCATATTAAAGACCTCTAAGCTCTGATTCGACTGTGACTCAAGTTCTAACTCCATTTTCTGCCCCTGAGCGATGCGTGCATTCCAACCCCTAGAACACGTATCCGTGTTTTCTGGGAGCTCAGGCATGCGTGTGATTAAGCTGCGCGTCTGTCCCCCAGCCTCTCCCAGTACAGTGACGAGAACATGATGGATCCTGGGAACCTGGCCATCTGCTTCGGCCCGACTCTCATGCCCACGCCAGACCTGCTGGACCAGGTCTCCTGCCAGGCCCACGTCAACGAGGTCATCAAGACCATCATCATCCACCACGAGACCATCTTCCCCGACGCCAAGGAGCTCGAGGGTCCTGTCTATGAGAAGTGCATGAGCAGCACAGAGTACTGGTGTGTGTGTGTGTGTGTGTGTGTGTGTGTGTGTGTGTGTGTGTGGGGTGTGTGCGGTGATGTGATGTTCTGGGTGTATGCATGAGGAATGAAGGTGTATAAGTAACATTTTTCAGGGAATTTGTCTTGTTCGTTTTTTATTTGTTATGTATTTGTGTCCTTGTTATCTAGTGTCATGTAAAAACCTACTTATTTTCTCAAGCTTTTGTACCTTTTTTGGTCACTTTCTCCCTCATTTTGATTATTCTTCTAGTGTTTGCCTTTAGCTGTCCAAATTGTGCAGCTGACCAAATTGACCAAATTGTGCAGCTGCTTGGTTGACGCCCCTTTAGAATGTTCTATACAAATAACATTTTTGTTGTAGACCTTTATGGTTTTATTCTACTTGTTGTGAATGAATTCACGCTGTTCCAAGGGTTTGATTTGATCCAGGTTTGACTAACTCAAGTCCCTTCTGTTCCTTTCACTCTCTCGCCCCCAGTGAGAGTCCCTACAGTGAGCCTGGAGTGTTTGAGGAGGGAGAACAGGAGGGCGGCACTGAGACGCAGACCAGTGAAGAGGGTAACGCACGAACGCGCGCGCACACACCACGCCGCCTTGTTCTGCTCACTCATTCACGTTTAATGCTTTCTTCGTTCGGGATAAAGAGGTGTGTTTTCCGGATGTCATGTGAGCGCAGTGCTTTTTCCACGTATCCCAGAAGGTGAACCCGTGGAGGCCGTGGCCAAGTTTGACTACGTGGGCCGCTCTGGCCGCGAGCTGTCCTTTAAGAAGGGTGCACTGCTACTGCTCTTCCAGAGAGCCTCAGAGGACTGGTGGGAGGGGCAACACAATGGCACCGACGGCCTCATACCACACCAGTACATCACACTGCAGGAGTGAGTGCACACACACACACACACACACCACATCCGGTATGTCTACTTGAATGTTCTGCGTTTTCTTGATTTTACTTGCATTATTGATTATCCTGTGATTTTTGGTCTCACAGATTCACTCATCAATTGCTTGAGTAGTGATGAATCTGATGGATTCTAATTATTTGAGTAATTTGGACGTTGGTTGAACTATTAACTGGTTAATGGAGGTGGCCAGACGGAGGCTTGAACTGACTGTGCGCTGTGCTCTCAGGGACGAGGCCATGTCGGACACACTGAGTCAGAAGGCCGACAGTGAGGTCAGCAGCATGCCGTCAGACGAAGTGAGCTCCAGGAGGTCCTTGACCTCCCCCACCGAACCACGACTGCCAGAAACCTTCATCAGTCGGTGTGTGCGTGCGTGCACACACCCACACCCACACACACACACGTCTTTGTCTTGCTCTCTATATCTATGCATGCTCAAGTCTCTTCTAAATCAGGGATTGGAGTGAGAGAAGAAAAGTGTGTGAACTCTTAGTCACAGGCAATCAGACACACATGCACATGTGCACACACAAACACACACACACACATTCCAAGACATGGTTCATCCAGACATGGTTTATCTGTCTGAGAGCAGCTGTGAAGATAGGAAATTCCACCTAGCTAGAAATGCAAGTTGAGTTATATGTTTCACACTATTAAACACACACACACACACACACACACACACACACACACACACATATATATGCACAATCACTATACACCATACACAGGGCTTTTATCTGAGCAGAAGTTTCCTGCAGACTCCCTCCAGGGTTCAAACTGCTCTCTAGTTCCAAACCTTTATTTCATTATTTGATCCATCATCATCTTCATCATCTCCCTCACCACTGGTTCTGTATTGTTATATTCCAGTCACAGAAAACGGACGGAGGCTCTTCTGCGACGTGTCCCCGGTCGCCTCGGTGATGGCCACGGCAACGGCCTGGAGCGCAGCTCCCCGCCCGTGACCGTCACGGTGACGGGTCACTTCAGCCCACGGGAGCTGCTGCGGGCGCACACGGGGCCCCAGGACAGCCCAGAACTACTGCGTCGCCGTGGCGCTCACCCACCTGGGCCTGCCCCCGCCCCCATCGCCACCAACGGCACGCTGACCTCCAGCGTTAGCCGCCACGAGTCCCTTCGCAGGGAGCGGGAGAGCCCGCCCATCCGCCAGTCTCCATCTGCCCTGCACTGCGGAGTCCCTGAGCAGTGGGCACGCAAGCTCAACCCACACACCATGGCGCAGGTCAGTGATGGACACACACACACACAACACACACACACACACACACACACACACACACACACACACACACACACACACAATGATGCAGTCAGTGTAGTCGGGCCCTGAAACAATATTAACAATATTGATATAAAAAATATTAACTAAACAATATTAACACAAAACAAATCCCATGAAAACTGACGCTAAACGTTACATCATATATTTGGGGATTATTGTGTGTAGTGTCTGTGCCCAGTGATCTGTGTCCAGATGGGTAGACACGGGTCACCTGCTTACAATGGCTGTCCCTTGCCGCTGTGTGTGTTCAAACTCATGACCATAGCCCTGCGAGTGTCTGCGCGCGTGACTGTGTGTGTGTGTGTGTGTGTGTGTGTGTGTGTGTGTGTGTGTGTATATGTGTGTGTGTGTTGGCTCATGCAGGACATCGAGGAGACCATGAGCCTGGCCCTGAGCGAGCTGCGTGAGCTGGAGAGGCAGAACGGGAAGTCGGCGGCGCCAGACCTGGTGCTCGACACTCTGGAGCAGGTGAAGAGCAGCCCGTCCCTGCCGTCCGGCTCCACCCCGTCCACGCTGTCCAGCCCGTCTGACTCCCCCAGCCCCCTGAGCCCCCACAACCCCCTCCCGCCCCTGCCGGGTCCTTCCTCACGCCGCTGCCCCAACGAGCCCCCCGCCACCTTTCTGCCCACCGCCTCGCCCCGCATGGGCGTGACCCTCCGCCCCCCCGCTCTCCGACCCAAGCCGTCCGTGCTCCCCAAAGCCAACCCCCCGCCCACGCAGCAGTCCCCTGGCCCGCCCCCGAGCTTCCCCTCCGACAAATCAGGCACTATGTGAGCTCAGTCCCACACGGGGTCCAACTGGAAGAAACAGGGTCCGCTCTGAGCCCGAGGACTGGATCACAGCTGCAGAAGGTCAGACAGGGTGATTCTGCTAATAATGAACACAACGGTATGGCTGATGGCTAGCTTGCACGCAAGAGCCGTCAGATAGATTTAGTCTATGATATTATAATCACTTAATGTGTTGTCAGGGTGGTGTGTGTGTGTGTGTGTGTGTGTGTGTGCGCATAACCTCTAAAGTGACTAGGACTTAACTGTGTGTGTGTGTGTGTGTGTAGATACATTTATGACGAACACATTCAGAGACGGCGGAGAGACTGCTTGAGATTTTGTGTACGTGAAGTACTGTCATTCCGTTTTTCAGATGTCCAGCTGTGGGAAACGTAGTTTTTTGAGTCCTCCTTAGGTGCAATGTATTTTTAGTGCTTTGATTTTGCTAGGCCTTATTACAACAAAGGGATGTGTCTTCCCTGCTAAAAGCAGGGCCATTCTTAAAAGTTGCTGCTGCTTTTCTTTGATGTTTTTTAAGTCGATTACCTTAGTTGTAGGAAGTGACACAGGTGCCTCATGAGAAAAGGGTTGTTCTCATATAGAATGTTGGGTGTCTTGATAGTCCATGTAGATTTAAAGTCACGCACTGCACCTCGCCACCCAGAGAGAGCAGCAGCGAGTTAACGAACGCCGAATGTATTTAAAGGAGCAGTAAGTAGAATTTTCTGTTTAAAAAAACAACAAAAAAAAACAACAAAAAAAACTATTGTAACATTATGGTGGTTGGTGTGTAATTTTATATTCTGTAACCCATAGGGAATTGCCTTTTTCTAGAATGTGGTTGAATGCAGAATTCATCATATTCGGATGCTGCAAAAAGCCATGTCAATCAGCCAGCTGGGAACCTGACAGGCAGTCGAAATACTACATAGTGCTCCTTTTAGGTGAATGTTCCACGTTTTTCACTCCAATACCACACCAAGCCTTTATCACCAGATAAACCTCCCCCTTTTACCGTGAAAAGGCAACCCGAGGCCTGATTGGATGCTAGAGGAGGGGCACAGGCCAGACATTCTGAGGGCCCATGTGTACTTATAGCTTTAATGAGATTTTAAATGGCACTTGCTGTGGAATTGGATCTACCTGTACACTGGGTCATGGCAAAGGAAAGGACAGAAGTAGAAGGCATCGTCAAGACCGGTGGGTCAGAACAAGCTTGAACAAGCATGACCTCAGCAACTGGGCCACGCCTTCCCTCGGGTTGTCATGGTAACGCTTCCGTTCTGCCACTGCTGCTCCGTTAGAGGTGCAGCAGCGATCGACCATTCTGATGTTCGGCCTGTACTTCCAGTGTGTTTGGGCGTGTGTGCGTGTGCCGAAGGTCTATAGCAGACTCTCTTGTGAACACACTTTAATAGTTCAAGCTTAACGGGCTCTCTTGTGTGTGTGTGTGTGTGTGTGTGTGTGTGTGTGTGTGTGTGTGTGTGTGTGTGTTCATTCAGCAGATTCATGGTGCCTGGTTCTAGGTCTTGGGTGAAGTGTTGAAGGGTAAATGGATTATGCATGCCTGCGGCGAGAGTGAGAACGAGTGAACTGAGGATGTGCAGTAACGCAGAATGTGAACCATATGCAGGTGTGTGTGTGTGTGTGTGTGTGTGTGTGTGCGTGCGTGATGGAGAGAGATTGTGTCAACAGACAGAGATCAGCATCTGATTGCAAGCGTCATGAGTCAACCAAACAGCCATGTTTTCACTTTTTATGCACAAACAAAATGATTCACTTCCCTAATTGTTCCTCTTTGCTTTTTTCTACCTGCAATATTTTATACTTATTTATTGATTGTGTGGGTATAGATGTATTTTCTTTTTAAAGTCTGGTGCTCTCTCGCGTGATGCCGTGTGTGTGTGTGTGTGTGTGTGTGCGCGCGTGCCCCTGCATTTGCTGCCACTCCACACCGCTCTAAACTTTCCCTTTCCTGCTCCATCTCACACACACTCTTCCCCACCCACACACGCTGTGTTTTTTCACGCGAAAGTGCCTTTCAGGGTGTATGTTGTGCGGAGGAGCCTGTTCTGCTAAGAATGCGTGCTCCTGTCTTTCTCTGAAGCGTCGTTCCGAGAATGAAATGATCCGAATAGAGCTCTTTCCAAACATTTCACCATCAAAGGAACCATAAATATGTACATTTAATTCATTGTGACGTTGCACTTTCATGTATAGGATTGTATTTGGCATGTAGCATTTATCATGTTCCAGTGCATTTTAAAAAGGTGTCAAAACTGAATGTCTTTGAAATAAAGTAAGTTCCTATGCCTCACTCTAGCGTCAGGTGCCCTGTTTTCCACACCCACGCCCGCTGCAGGAAGCTAGCGTTTGTTTTCCCTGCTTTAAAACACCCGTTTGGACTTCTCGGCCAATTTCCAAGCCCAGAGCACACACGACAGCAGAGAGAACACATTTAGGCGCATGCGCATGTAGCTCGTGTACAGAACGCCCTGCGGAGATAACGTCGACTTCGACATCCCCTGGGGTCTGCAGCTCGTTACAGGCTCTTGAATAAAGCCCAGTGCTTGGAACATACAGCCCCCCTGCCAAAGACTACACAGGGCTCCAGTTCGCCTACCTGCTCTACTGATGAACGGAACAGTGTGCCTTAATTAAAATTTGGAGCAAAATGTATATAATGTTGATGTACAATGCAATATCGAATGAGATCGCTCCTAACTATAATCCAGCATCCTCCTCCTCCTGGTCCTGGTCCTGACTGGATACGTACCATGTTAAAGTATCAATACTGAGGAAAGATGAATTACAGTAATACACAAATGTTCATAGGGTGTTTCATGTAGTTTTATTAAAAGACTTTACACAATGCTCAGATTTGTAGTTTTGCTATTCAGGTCATAGTGGCAGATAGATGGAGCATGAAACTGGATCCTGTGCTTCTTTGAACACTTTTTGTAGACAAACACTATATTTAACCCTGCTATAATAAACATATGAAAACATTACAAATTGCTTATATTAAATCCAAAATATAAAACAAAATATGGACAAAATGCACAATTTACCCGCAATGAGATGTTCTGAGAGGGCGGTTCATTACAGGCATTTGCCCGTTTGATTTCGTCATTGCTTTTCACATACTCTGGTCACTTCAGGAGTTGGAAGTACCACTCAGTATTCAAACTCTTCCTAATGTGCTCGTTACTCCATCCAGGAAGCAACACAGATGTACCACTAGTGAATGGCAGTGCTCCGTAGGTTAGAAGGCTCGTGTGTTCCCTTGCACAAGTCTTATTCACCGCGTTATCTTTGGATCTGCCGCTTTTTGGGCCGCTATGGCAGCTATTTTAAATACGCTTCACATATAAATGAGAGGAGGGAACCTGGTGCTGCAGATGTAGAGCTCCTTCTGTTCTTTCTTTGAACAGTGCAGTGGGACATTCAACTCTAGAATAATTGATCATACAAAGGACTTAGAAAATGCAAATATCTAAGTGTAAAGCTGTACAGCTGGACACAAATAAGTCATTCCAACTGACTTCAAGCACTTTTTAATCACATTTCATTAAAACGGTCCATATGTTCATTCATGAATTATATTAACAATGTTTGCTTGTAGGTGGTTCATTTTTGTTTTTGCAAAAACAGAGGTCTTCAAATTCCAGTCCATCAATTCTAGCACATCACGTGTTGCTATATTTATTCCTGGCGCTTTCAGTTCATTAATCTTAAATTTTAAGTTGTGACCATGCAAACTTTAAAATATTCACCTTCGGACCAGTGAAGCTGGTCAGTGTCCATTTTGGACATGCACACAAGTGGCAGCAGGATTAGTCATGGTGACCTTATATTCCAACGTCCTCGTGCTGGCTGCTGGGTCTCTCGATCAGAATGTTCTAGACTTCCATAATGAATCTCCAACTCAACTCAGTGCACTTACAGTGTAGCATTTAATTCAAGATTTTAAATAATGTCACATTTATTCCAGTAAAGAGCCAGTACACAAAGATGAAAGAAGTGTAAAAT
Source organism: Electrophorus electricus (assembly GCF_041902795.1). Lineage (NCBI taxonomy): Eukaryota > Metazoa > Chordata > Actinopteri > Gymnotiformes > Gymnotidae > Electrophorus > Electrophorus electricus. The sequence continues at coordinate 9,529,475 of NC_137507.1, forward strand.
TAAACAAGGGTTAAAATGTTTTGCACACTAAATTTTAAAAATAAGGCAAATTGTAATAGCAGCAGGATCCACATCATAAAGGAGTGATGATCCTGTCCACCACTCCCACCAACCCCACAAACGCAGCAATGCACCCTGGTCAAAAAAGGACCAGTTTAAAAAAAAAGTTGTTTTTTTTAAAAATACTTCTACTGCGACCTTTAGTCTGATGATAATTGGTCGCAACAGGTCTTAGTATGGGGGGAAAAAAAAAAGAAAAAGATTAGCATAGCTACTGGACCACAGGTGTTCCTCTGATTATTTATATATATATATATATATATATATATATATATATATATATATATATATATATATATATATATATATATATATATAAAAAAGAAGCAAACATTAAAATAGTATCAGCAGTGTAAGGATTCAAAGACCATCTGTGAGCTCAAGAAAAATCAGGAAAAATCCAGAAGATCTCTGCTGTTTGTGGGCTTTGGTGAGTTCAGCCCTTGGAGCCTGGCTTGAGTGTGCTGAAGGGTTTGGAGTTCCTCAGCGAGGCGGCAAGCTCCTGCAGGAATGCCACCACATTCGAATCCTTCTCTGACTTCCTGCCGTCGAAGATCACCACCAGCGTGAAGTGGGGCTCGGGCCGCGTCAGGAAGTACGTGCTCTGGACCTTGTCGTCGTAGAAGTATGTCACCTTGTCGAGCGAGTTGAGCTCGGAGGCACGGTCGCTCATGATCATGATGACGTTGGGCCAGTGGGTGAGGGGTCTCTCCCCGCCCGGCAGCGACACCACGGCGGGGAACTGGTCCACCCCCTTGGGCGCCTCACGGTACGAGTGCGGGTGATGGTAGCCGTGGCCCTGGAAGCTGGCCGAGCCTCGGTTGTCGAAGACCAGCGAGACGCTGGCAGCGTCGTGCTTGCGGATAAAAGCCGAGACCTTGCCGAAGTAGTCGGGCGCGGTGCGCGCTGTCAGCGCCTTCATCTCGGACGTGGGCGCCTGCCGACTCAGGGCCTCGTGGAAATAAAAGCTGAACTTGGCCAGCAGCGCCCCCTGCAGGCGCAGCAGCCACAGGTAGAGGTGCGGCGGCTGCACAGCCTTCTGGGACTGGCCGCCGAACAGGTGCTTGCGGGTCTCGCGCTGGCGCTCGAAGACCAGCGCCCAGGCCTGCAGCTTAGTGTGGGCGCCATGCAGGTGGAGAAGTGATGGCAGGAAGTGCCACTCGGAGATCTCCGCCTGGCAGCTCAGCAGCTGCGTCAGGACATCCACCTCTACCTGGAAACTGCTCTCCAGCCGGCTCAGGATCGGATGGTGGAATCTGCAGCGTGCCGCCGGGACAGAAATAAAACGGCCATCATGAGGCGACAAGATGGACACCGGAAACCACGTGGTGCAAACGGCGACTTTTGCGATTCGACCCAAAACAGGGTGTAAAAAATATATATAAATAAATAAAAATGGTGGAAACGTAGCCAGCCCCAGTGTGATCACCGAAACATGGGGGCGCGGGAGGATGGCAGCATCTCTGGGCTCATTAGTGGCGGAGACTCGCAGCACGAAGGCTGTGCATGGCTGCGCATGGCTCATTACATCACCTCCGCATTCAGCTCCAGTGCGCGGGGTTTTTCACCCCTGACTGAACATTAATTGCGTATCTTAGCAGGCAGTGAGGTTGAGGGCGAGAAGGAGAGAGGGAGAGAAAGTTGAACTGGGAAAGGAGAAAATGGGAGGCAGTAACAGAAAAAGGGAGAAGAAAATGAGTATTCAGAATATGTGTGCGTGCGTGCGTGTGTGCATGCGCGTGCGTGCGTGCATGTGTGTGTGCGTGCGTGCGTGCGTGCGTGCATGCGCGTGCGTCCATGCGCGTGCGTGCGTGCATGTGTATGTGTGTGTGTGTGTGTGTGTGCGTGCGTGCATGTGTGTGCGTGTGAGAGAGCGAGCAGGTTTTTCTCTTGGTCCTTTACTGCAGGTCAGTGGGGGCAAAATCAAGATGTCCACACTCTCCACATATCAGGGTCACAGTTCTCCAAAGCACCTTCCATGCCACCCCAGCTCACATGGTACTGTCAGGCAGCCCACAAGCAGGCCACTGTCTCCAACCTTGACGGGGTCTAATTCATTTATCAGAGAAGACTGCAGAGATTTAGCCTTCCCTCTTGCCATCCATTTCTCCACCGATTACTCACAACCTGACATCCTTCCTCTCCATCTCTCTATCCATCAGTCTTCCTTCTCTCTCTCTCTCTCTCTCTCTCTCTCTCTCTCTCTCTCCCTCTCCCTCTCTGACGAGTTCACCTTCACCAGTCAGCAGGAGTGAGCATAGGTGCACAAGTCATTTGTCAGGTACTGAACTTGCACAGCTGTGCCACAATGCTCTCTCCAACCTCCGACAGTCTTGTTATACTTACTTATGCTGGTACCTTTTCAGTTCCAGGTTATTTCTCCACAGTTTTGCACATTATTTGTTACTGAAATATTGATCTCTAAAAGACGGTAAAAAAAAGCAGCAAACAAGTGCTCTGACAAATCACAGCAATTAACAGGCTGACCAATCACATTAATTAACTGGAATCAAAATAGTGTCTTTTTAATAAGACACAAATTATTTGAAGCTTGCTGAATACTGTATAGTTATAAAAAAAAAATTAAAAAGTATTGTCACAACACACACACTATGGCACCACCGCACACCACTGCTGTGTTCTCATTTTAGTCTGAGCCGCTGTATATGCATTGGTCTTACGGAGAAGAGCGTCAATGAACGAAAGACAAGTTGGGGGGGGGGGGGGACATATACATTTTATCACTCTCTCCAAACAATGCTACTTCATGATAACTGTGCATTAATCAATCGTCTTAGATCACCTACCGTGGAGGAGTCACAGTGAAACTCAACATGCAGCCCTGCCCCCCTCTCACCTGGAACTGTATTTCTGCAGGATACTCTCCAACACGCTCACCAGCTCCTCGGAGTTCACGGTCTTCTGGCTGCCGAGCGCATGCATCTTCTCGTACAGGTCAGCGACCTCCATCCTGGCCTGCGTGAAGTGGCAGAGCTGCTCTGACAAATGGGAGAGCAGCTCCTCCAGGTAAGGGGCAGAGCCTCCGGAGGGGTGGCGGCCCACGGAGACCACCTTCTTCAGCTCGTTGTGCAGGGACGTGTAAATGGTCCTGATCGAATCCTTCCTGCTGAAGAAGGACTGGCCGCCTGGACGGAAACAGGGCAGGGCGTGAGCGCGCGACAGCGCCCCTTGAGGCGCGCGCTAGCACTACAGGCGACTGACACCCAAGCTACCGCCCCACCGCCCCTCGCACGAGCGCTGGCACGGGGCCGCTGAAGCTTCGCTCTCTGGCGCCACCCTCTGTTACAAAACAACTGCACGGAAAATTTTATTTATGACTGCTGGCTTCAGAGCAAACAGCATCGCCGCAACCTGCCGGTCGCAAAGTAAATGCACTGTTGCGCGGTTTGCTGAGTAGCTGGCGCTGGTTTATGGTTTATCCTTTACCCAGTTTCTGTCCTAGGAAGGTCATGTTGTGGTAGGCCTTCTCGGCGGCCGCAAGGTGAGCCAGCGCGGCTAGCAGCGACGCCCAGGTGGCCCCGGCGCTCTTGCTGCAGTCCTTCTCCCTCTCCACGTAGTCCTTGGCCCTGTCGAAGGAGAACATACCAAGCTGAGTGAAGAAGCTCTCCAGGACGGCCCGCTCCTTCGGCACGGGCCGCAGCTCCTCGTCGCTCATGCCGTAGCCTGCAAACCCTCAGCGGAGAGCAACGGGGTTTGGCCAGTCCAGCCAGCAGAGAGCTACAGATACTGGAGGATCTGGCAGGAGCTGGGTTAACTGGGTTAGCTAACCTACTATAGCCACCAACTAGCTACAGAGCTAGCTAGTTGTCTAAATGTTTTGCGTCGCAGTTTCCGGGCGACATTCGTCGGCTCGAGCTAAAAACGCGATCCCATATAAACTACTAAAGATGCGACTGCTTAAAATGACCATTCTAGTAGGGGTCAGGAGAAGGAGGAATACGACTAATCTAAACAACTCTTACAGTCGCACTACCGCTATGACATCTCTCACTGACAACACTACGGCAAGAGAGAAGGGACACCTGCGTTCGCTCACCATCTAAACTATGTCGTAAACTATGCCGTAAACTTGATTCCGAATGGTCAAAATATGACCCTGACACCGTCATATGTTTCCTAGATATTTTTGCTTGTGTTGTGAAAAAGGTTTACTCAAACGTTTTTGTAAGACAAGTCTCTCTAATAATTAGCCAGGGCGAAGCCATTCCTACTGACAACCATCTTCACGGGTTGGCAACCCCATTAAAATTGGTTAAAGCAGCCCTTATGTAACACTCTGTTTATCTATTTATTATGATGATGATGATGATGATTAAATTATTTTCACAAAGTCGGTATGCATGTCAGGATGTCTGTAAGATTACACACGATGTCACAGTATGTCAGTCTCACAACACATCACAGACCAACATCTACCTGATCAGCTATCCTCAACAACTACCCCCATAGCTAAATAACCCCAACTCTACAACTACCCCATCATCTTAATAGCCTCCAACCAAAACTAGCCCAACTAAATCTCCCCTCAGCCTCGATCAGCCATCCCAGCAAATTATATTTCATATTTAAACATTAACATAGCCTTTAACATACTTCATATTTCAATTTCATAGAATTTCAGCATTACAACAGTATTTCAAAATTTAATGTTATATTTTAAACATCATTTTAAGCATCAATGATGCTTTAACATCATTAACAGCTTTCATGTTGTCAACATTAAAACATGCTAAACAACCCATCACCTCAACTACCCTACAACCAATTACCGAAATTACCCCCTCAGCCTCACTTCCTTTTATTTTCCTCCACTTATTCCTTATTCTATCTTTTCATTTATCCCACCATCCTCCCATTGGAATCCACTTTTCTTATAACTCCTGCGGCTGTAACGCTAGAACATTTTCTGTACTGATTGAACTATTAGGCCCAGCCACCAAACTGCACATACTGTTGGCTCTTGTCAATCCACCCCTTCTATCCTTTCATTCATCCCTCCATCCTCCCATAGGAATCTGCTGATTTTACGACACCTTCAGCTGCAAAGATAGAACAATTGTTGCATTCATCGAACCACTACGGCCAGTCCCCATACTGCACTTCACACTGCTGGCTTGTTTATACACCCCTTCTACCCTTTCATTCATCCCTCCATCCTCCCACAGGAAGCCACTGATTTTATGACACCTTCAGCTGCAAAGATAGAACAACTAAATCTGATGTAGTTAGTGATTGAACTACAGTCATCCCCAAACTGTACAGTATTTCAAGGTTTAATTTTACAGTCAAACATCGTATATCACAATTTAACAATAGTTATGGGGTTATGATAAAATAGCGAAACGGCCTTTTACTGGTATTAGCCGCTTTGTCAGGCCAACATAAAGCTCGTTGACGCACATGGCCTTGCTCGTTTCCATGGTACTACTTAGTTGCCGTAAATCGTTCATGTATACATGGCTTCGCGACGTTGACCCGATGCTCGCCGGCAAACGGGGCAGGTCGGTCTATGAAACCACCACAGCGCACGTACGAGTTATCCAGCCAGCTTGCCAAGTTAGCTCGCCAGTAGTCAAAAAAAGTTGCGACTTATTCTAAAGTTAGCTTGCAATTTGTCAAAAAAGGTGCGTTTTATCCCGCCGTTCCGGGCTCGATGGATCCCAACCGAATCATCCAGGCTCTGAAAGGCACCATCGACCCCAGCCTCAGGATCGCGGCTGAGGGCGAGCTCAACCAGGTTGGTGCGTCTCACTTCATTTCCTTCCTCTTCTCGGTAGCCTGGTTGCTTTTCCCAACTTCAGCGACCAGAGGAGCCTTTTGACGTCGATGCTGATGTCCAAAGGCGGTAAGGAGACGAGTACTTTTGGGTTGCTTTTGGGATGGTGCTCGCGTCTGTTTTCCGCTGGCTAGCCGGCTACACGGGGCTCGCGACGGAGCTAACGCTAGCTAGCTAAACCGACAGCTTACTTTTATTTGCAAGCACACAGACATGCGATCAAATATGAAAAATGCGTTTATTGGGACAGCAGTTTACGTGTTCTTTAATTAAATTAGATCACCGCAGGTAGCTAGCTATGTTTCATGCTGTTACTGAACAGGATGCCGGTGCTACATCAATAACATCACTGTGTAAAGTCTCATAACCCTGTAGGTTGTCATGTAAGGTCTCCCCTGACTGGGTCTTCCAAGCTTATAACGATGTATTCTGTATATTGCTGAGTTTTAGTGATACAGCTCGGACAAGACTGGGTCATTTAATTTTTACCTTTAAGATGAGTTGTACAGCCTGCTTCATTTATTGAGGATCTTGCCAGATAGATGTGGTCTTCTGTCAGGCCTTCAAAGGTATGGCAGAATTTTCTAATCAGTGTGCGGTAAGACCACGTGAGCTGTTAATGTAGGTCTCAGGGTTTGAGCTTTTAACTATAGATAACTAACTATAGGTGCTGTCACTCCCAGTTTGAGTAGTTCTTGCTGTGGCATAGTCAGTGCAGGGCTGCAACAGTGTAAAAAAAACTGTTAAGTGTTTAGGAAGAGGGGGAAAAAATTTAAGACATTCCAGACGTACAATCTTGTGTGGCATGTCTCAGACATATTGCACTCAGATAGCTGGCTGTGTTACAATTGCTTTAGGAGTGTACAGTCTCTGTGGGAGTGTACAGAAACTATATTCTCTGCATAGATTACCACTCATCTGGATTTACTGGGTCTTCTTCACTATACAACAAGAATGTAACACCAAACAGGCAAAGCGAATAATCTTTCCTCATTGAGGTGGGGAAATGTTCCCGGTTTATATCCCATTAGGCAAATATTTCTCTTGTTCGTTAATACAAGAGCAAGTTTCACACAAGCTGAAACCGGGAGAGACAGCTGGTGTGCGCTAATGATCAGGCTATATTTAAAAGGATTATTTATGTCTATCGTAAAATTGGGTTCGGGTCAGTAAGGTAGATGAGTATTTTTCTGTACTAGATTTGTTCTCTGTATGCAATATTTGTCATTAGCTTTAATCAAATAGCACTTAATTGGTTTGCACTCGTTAACCTATAGATCAGAGTCAGTGTGTCAATACAGTCCCTGCAAGGGGAGCGCATGACATGGATCTGGTGAAGTGAATATCCAGAGGCAAAACCAAACTGCTAAAATCGATGCATCTTTATCTTTTGCAGGGATTAGGCCTGGAGTGTGAAACAGTATGAACAGTAGTAATAACATATTTGTTATAGTATAAAATATAAGAAAATGGTGACCAAGATTTTGCTTTTATTTCTTGTTCATATGTCCTTTGTGCAATCTGCAGCTACATTATGAATGTGACAACCTTTCATACGTTAGAGGAGCTTCTTCCCACAGGCCATTCGGGCCCTGAATCAGGGAAACTGATAAACTGTGGGGACCACCACCACCATGTGACTGTAAATATGTAAATTTGTAAGCTGGAACTGTACATTGTGTACATACATATATCCACATATCCATATATACATTGTACATTGTGTATATGAACATATTATACATATATTGTACATACATTGTTATATATATTTTTGTGTGTATATATACATATTCCTTATGTACACCTGTTTTTTTCCCTCAGTTTGGACAGAGCACTCTCAAACCATTTCACTGCGAGTTATACTGTGTATGACTATGTATGTGACAAATAAACCGAACTTGAACTTGAACTTAGACTACCAGTAGGCTAAAATATGGAGTTTTGAGGGACTAATGTCTTGGAAAAGAACATGGTGTGACTTGGAAAATGCAGCTTACATGAAACATCGCAGCCGCTTTTCTTCCAACGCTGTGCCTGTGTTTTTGTGCATTTCCCAGTCCTACAAGATCATCAACTTTGCGCCGACTCTGCTGCAGATCATTGTGTCGGAGCAGGTGGAGTTCCCTGTGCGCCAGGCAGGTAAGCGCTCCGTGTACAGTGTGGGAAAGCATATTCCGGCCACCGTGTTGCCTTCAGTCCTCCTTCAGTCCTTCCGCCATGCAGAGTTCCACTGTTGCCATGAAATATGCGGGATGATGCAGAGTGATTTGTGAGCGTGGCTTGTTTGTCCACCACAGCCGCCATCTACCTTAAGAACATGGTGAGCCAGTACTGGCAGGACCGGGAGCCCTCGCTGGGAGAGGTGGTGTTCCCCTTCAACATCCATGAGAATGACCGCGGCCAGATCCGCAACAACATGGTGGAGGCCATCATACAGTGCCCCGAGTCCATACGGTCAGTCTGTCACATGCACACGCAAGCTCCAGTAGCGTCTGACGCGCATATTTGCTCCTTATATGGATGCAGGCTCTCTTACCACGATCCCGAGCTGATGCGGTCTGGTTTTAGTGTTGCACTGTCGACTTTTCACGATCAGGGCCCAGCTTACAGTCTGCTTGCGTGCCATCATAAAGCATGACTTCCCTGGCCGCTGGACTGGCATCGTGGACAAGATCAGCGTGTACCTCCAGTCCCAGAACAGTGGAAGCTGGTACGGCAGCCTGCTAGCCCTCTATCAGCTTGTCAAGACCTACGAGTGAGTGCCCCGCGTGCGTCACCCCCCTCCCAACCCAGTGCTCAGCCAGTGTGAGCTCATAATCTCGACAGTGTGAGCTGTATCTGGGCAGGGTGTGCTGTGGGTGCCGTGTGTAGCGGCTCTCTCAGCAGGGCGTTGGTGTTTTTTTGGGTGGTGTCGGCAGGTTTCGGAAGGCGGAGGAGAGGGCTCCACTGCTGGCTGCTATGCAGCTCTTCCTTCCTCGGATCCAGCAGCTACTGTCCCAGTTGCTGCCCGACGCCACAGTCTTCTCCGTACTCATCCAGAAACAGATCCTCAAGATATTCCATGCACTCGTGCAGGTGCGTGTACGTGGGTGCGTGTACATGGGTGCGTGTGGTGCTTTTACTGGTTGTTGTGCTTATAATATTGCTCTCTTAATATTAATATCTCTTAAAGAAACCCTCTGAACATTACAGTAAAGTTACTGCTTGTCGTGTGTGTGTGTGTGTGTGTGTGTGTGTGTGTGTGTGTGTGTGTGTGTGTGTGTGTGTGTGTGTGTGTGTGTGTGTGTGTAGTATTCACTGCCTCTTCAGCTCCTTAGCAACACAGTCATGACCCAGTGGATGGAGATCCTCAGGGCTGTCGTGGATCGGGAGGTCCCTCCAGTAAGTGGCGCGCATGCTTCTATATGCACGTACTGTCAAAATATCCGATTTTATCAGGTCGGATTACGACGAGGTAAAGCCCTGCTCCCCTGACCGCATGCATGCCTGACCGTATCCTAGGAGACCCTGGAGGTGGACGAAGACGATCGGCCAGAGTTGGTGTGGTGGAAGTGTAAGAAGTGGGCCATGCACATCCTCACCAGGCTCTTTGAGAGGTGACTCCACAGCCCAGTGCAGGAGCATCACGTCCCAGGCTCCCGTCTGCAGAAGCCGCGCTGAGCCGCACATGTTTTGATTTCTGTTGTTATTTGGCCTGTGCCTAGGTATGGGAGCCCGGGCAACGTGACGAAGGAATACTTCGAGTTTGCTGATTTTTTCTTGAAAACATATGCTGTCGGAATACAACAGGTAAGCCTAATCGCTTAAAATGATGTGTGTGTGATGTGGAAAGGTGCAAAACCACGTGTGCGTCCCCTGTCTTGCTACAGGTCATGCTGAAGGTGGTTGAGCAGCACAGGCAGAAGCTGTATGTGAGCGCGCGGGTTCTGCAGCAGGTGCTCAGCTACCTGACTCAGTGCCTCTACCACTCCCTCACCTGGAAGGCCATGAAGCCCCACATGCAGGTGCGAGGCGCCGGTGGGCAGGGAAAAATGCCGTCGGGAAGCGTCCACATACACGTACACGGACCGTGTGTCCTCCTCTGTCTGTCCCAGACTGTAGCTCAGGACGTGGTGTTCCCTCTCATGTGTCCTCCTCTGTCTGTCCCAGACTGTAGCTCAGGACGTGGTGTTCCCTCTCATGTGTCCTCCTCTGTCTGTCCCAGACTGTAGCTCAGGACGTGGTGTTCCCTCTCATGTGTCCTCCTCTGTCTGTCCCAGACTGTAGCTCAGGACGTGGTGTTCCCTCTCATGTGTCCTCCTCTGTCTGTCCCAGACTGTAGCTCAGGACGTGGTGTTCCCTCTCATGTGTCCTCCTCTGTCTGTCCCAGACTGTAGCTCAGGACGTGGTGTTCCCTCTCATGTGTCCTCCTCTGTCTGTCCCAGACTGCAGCTCAGGACGTGGTGTTCCCTCTCATGTGTCCTCCTCTGTCTGTCCCAGACTGTAGCTCAGGACGTGGTGTTCCCTCTCATGTGTCCTCCTCTGTCTGTCCCAGACTGTAGCTCAGGACGTGGTGTTCCCTCTCATGTGCTACAAGGACGAGGATGAGAAGCTATGGCAGGAGGACCCATACGAGTACATCCGCATGAAATTCAGTCAGTGCCTCGGCTCAGTCTGCCCTTCTCTCCTCCACCCTCCTGCACCTTCTCTCATTTATATTGTCCTCCATCTGCCCATCTCCTCTTTTTCGCTCCTTTTTTGTCCCTATACAAAGCTCTGTCCATCATTCTCCCATTCCTTCTTTCTTTGCTACTGACCAACTGTGGATGTGTTTAAGTGTTAAGAATGCCTAAGAGTCTTTTATAAGTCCTTATTTTTAAAAGCTCGTTGTGATGAGGGTCCATTGCGTTCAGTACCTGAGAGTGCTGTTGCATCACTGCTCTAGATATGTACGATGACCACGTGTTCCCTGCTACGGCGGCTCAGACTCTGCTGTGCAAGGCGTCCAGGATGAGGAGAGAGGTGGGCACAGTGCCAGCATCCTTCGCTGGTCAAGACGTCTGCGTGTTAGTTGTGTACAATGACTAGGTGCGGGTTTTGTAATGAGATACAGTTTTCTGTGTGCAAACCTTGATTTTTGTTCTCAATTTGGATCAGGTTCTTCCTCAGATGATGGAGTTCTGCCACCAGATTTTGGTTGACCCCAACATTGACCCCCGCAGGAAGGATGGGGCACTGCACGTCATTGGTGCTTTAGCTGATCCATTGCTGAAGGTTGGAGTTTGAGCACTGCATTTAAGCGTCATATGTGGAACTTGAGACATGCACATTTATCTTATCTCCCTCTCTCTCTTTCTGTAGAAGCGTGTATACAGAGATCAGATGGAGCTTCTCTTACAGAACTATGTGTTTCCTTTGCTCAACTCAAGCCTAGGATACCTGCGTGCCAGGGTGAGTAGGAATGTGTTTGAGGCGTTCCACAGAAATGGTAGATGGACAGGGCAGAATCCTGCAGTGAAGGGGTATATAGACGAATCCTGGCACCGGGTCTGCTGCTGGCATCATGGCCTGGGTGTCTTTTGGTTCTTTGCCTTGTCTTTTGTACCGTAGAAATGTTTTCAGTGTGAGGTTTACAGGGCTCAGCCTGTTTCTGAGCAGGCAGTGTGTGTTCACTGTGCGTGTTTTCGGGTTGCGTGCAGTCCTGCTGGGTTCTGCACTGCTTCAGCACTCTAAAGTTCCACAATGAGTTGGTGCTGAGGAACGCCGTGGAGCTGGTGAAGCAGGACCTCATCGCCGACCAGGAGATGCCCGTCAAAGTAGAGGCAGCCATCGCCCTGCAGACTCTGGTCAGCAACCAGGAACAAGGTCGGTCATGCACACGTGTGTGTGTGTGTGTGTGTGTGTGTGTGTGTGTGTGTGTGTGTGTGTGTGTGTGACATGTTTTAAAAAGTGCCTTGTGTTCTTGGTGCTCATTGGCATACTGTACCTGGACACAAGTGACTCTTGACACTTGGTTTGTTCTCAGATGGTCTTGCGCACACACAAGCAATTAATTTTAAACAAGCTTCCATTTTGTATGTGTGTGTGTGTGTGTGTGTGTGTGTGTGTGTGTGTAGCCAAGATCTACATCAGGCCCTTCATCAGGCCCGTGATGCATGAATTGTTACACGTTATCAAAGAGACGGAGAACGACGACCTCACGAGCGTCATCCAGAAGATGATCTGTGAATACAACCAGGAAGTGGCCCTGATAGCTGTGGACATGACCCAGAACCTGGTACTACGTTTGTCTCTCTCTCACTGTTTCCACTGCCTTGCTCTTTCCAACATTTTCTCCCTTTTGTAAATATTGTGAAGTCACGCAGTCTCTCAACTAAAGACTTACCATGGACAGTAAAATGGTTGCTAGGGTTGTGAGTATGTACTGTCTCTGTGTGCAGGCGGAGATCTTCAGTAAGGTCCTGCAGAGTGAGGAGTATGAGGAGAGTGAGGACAAGACCGTGATGGCACTGGGCATCCTAAGCACCATCGACACCATCCTCACTGTCATGGAGGACCACAAAGAGGTTTTCTGACACACACACTCACACGCGCACACACACACACTCTCACACACACACGCATGCACGCACGCACACACACACACACACACACACACACACACACACACATCAAAGCTGAAGCGCAGTGCATCCGTTGGGTCGGCGCTCATGAGCGCGCGCTCTCTGTTGCCCCCTTGTACCATAGATCAGCCCACAGCTGGAAGGGATCTGCCTGCAGGTGATCGGCCTGGTTGTACAGAAGCCCATCATAGGTATGGCAGGTGTGTCTGTGGAGTTGAACGAGGGGGGAGGTCGGTGCTAAATCAAAGTTATAATACCTTTGGCCACACGGTGGTGCTCTTGCACACGGATTCACCTTGTAGAGTTTGTGCCGTACACCTACGCGGTGCCAGGTGAACGAATTGCTGCGACCAGTACCTGTTGAGTGCAGGTGTAAACGTCGCCGCCCACTCGCTCTGTGTCTCCGCCCCTCCCAGAGTTCTACGAGGAGATTCTGTCGCTGGCGTTCGGCCTCACCTGCCAGACGATCTCCCCTCAGATGTGGCAGCTGCTGGGTGTGCTCTACGACGTCTTCCAGCACGACTGCTTCGACTACTTCACAGGTTGGAACGTGCTTTTGGCAGAGCCACCCGTGGGCCGGATGGCGCCGGGAGTGCGCTGACTAAACGCAGACCGAGGAGCACGTTTGAATATAATGACACCAGATGCTTTGCTGTGTCCCTGCAGATATGATGCCACTCTTGCACAATTACGTGACCGTAGACACGGACACTCTGCTCTCCACGCCCAAGCACCTGGAGGTTATCTACACCATGTGTAAAAAGGTGGGCCGACGCACTGCTGGCAGCGCCTGGATCTGCCGAGCAAAGCCGTGTTTGTTGACCTCTTTGACCTCCGGCCCCCAGGTGCTAACGAGCGATGCGGGGGAGGATGCAGAGTGCCACGCTGCCAAGCTGCTGGAGGTCATCATCCTGCAGTGTCGTGGGCGGGGCATCGACCAGGTCAGCCGCCGCCGGGGGCGGGCTTATCCGGGAACAGCAGTACAAACACGCTGTTATGGGGTCGCCAGTCCTTTTCCTTCGCGTCGAAGGAAATTTGTTTCCCGCTACTTTTTAAGACTGGCCAATGAACATGTGCGTGTGTGCGTGCGTGCGTGCTTTCTCCTGCAGTGCATCCCCCTGTTCGTGGAGGCCGTGCTGGAGCGGTTGACGCGTGGTGTGAAGTCCACGGAGCTGCGCACCATGTGTCTGCAGGTGGCCATCGCCGCACTGTACTACAGCCCTGCCCTGCTCATGCACACGCTGGAGAGCATGCGCTTTCCGCACTGCACCGAGCCCATCACGGCCCAGTTCATCAACCAGTGGATGAGCGACACCGAGTTCTTCCTCGGGTACGCCCGCGTTAAGCCGGAGTGCCTTGGATACAATGGAGATTCATGGGAAAAACAGCTATTAAACTCCACCCCCAGTATATAAACTTGGCATGAGGTTACTAGCATGACAGTAACTTCACCCTCCTGGTGTTCATACGTCAGTGGCTGCTTTTGCGGAATTAATTGTAACTTGTAATTCTAAAAAGATCGGACATGGCGTTTAATCCTTGGCGTGTCGCGTCCTCGTCTGCAGCCTGCACGACCGTAAGATGTGCATCATCGGGCTGAGCCTCCTGATGGAGGCGTCTGGCCGGCCGGCGGTGGTGGAGAGGGTCGCCGCTCAGATCATCCCCTCCATCCTGCTCCTCTTCTTGGGCCTCAAGCACATCTACGCTTCGCGGGTCCTCGCCAAGCCTGAGCAGCTGTCCAGGGCACAGGGCGCCGACGAGGACGAGGACGGTAAGCGCCGCACGGGGACCGCGAGCTTTTCTTTCACAAAGCTGTCATCAACAGAGACTACAGTTCGAGCTCTGCTTCTGTCTCTCTAGACATAACTAGGTGGGTGAGATGAGGGTGGGGGTCAGCTTTGGTTACAACGGCCCTCAAGACCTGAGGCACAGACTGCTGTCTGACTGAAATAAATTGTAATTAATTACACTGTATTGGCCAACAGTCCCCTCCAGCTCCCCAGTGTTCTTGTGCAGCCAAGTGTGCAGACATGCTTTTCAGATTGCCCAAAAGGTTTTTTTAAGCTGCTGTTTCAGTGTTTACCTGGTGCTTCCTTCTGTATACCAGTCTTGCTGACTTGGTGTACTGCATATTTTGTTTTTCAGCACATTCTAAAAACAAGCTGCACAGCGCACCAGTGTGAATACTGGAACCGCTCATTTTCACTGTGTTTGGAACCACTGGGCAACATTGTAGATGTAATGGCTCATTGTCTGTTTAGGGAGACATATACACAAGGGGGGGGGGTATTTACTTGGGGAGTAGAATTAATCAGAATGTTTAACTCTAAAGAAGAGATCCCGAGCGATGAAGACGAGGTCGGGGAGAAAGGTTCTGGCGTGCAGCCTGCGAGCACGCCCAGTGGGAACGACGACGAAGACGAAGATGACGAAGATGACGATTACTGGGATGATGACGGTCTGGAGGGCACTGCACTGGAGGAGTACAGCACGCCACTAGACTACGACAACGGCGAGGACGAGTATCTGTTCTTTTCTGCCTCACTGCTTCGTATGTACCGTTCCCCCTTCACTTCTTACATGACACTCGCGGTGATGAAACTTGCCCACACCTGTCCGCATCTGCCCAGTGTGAACTTGCCGTGTAATCTAAGGCACAGTGCCTATCGCGTTTGTGTGTTCCTGTAAGGATGCTTGATGCTAGGGCAGGAGTAGCTCAGTGGTTAAGGTACTTGACGGAAGGTTGCTGGCTCAAGCCCCAATTTGCCACTGTTGGGCCCCTGAGCAAGACCCTTAACCCTCAATTGCTCAAGTTGTACTCAGTCATAATTGTAAGTCGCTTTGGAAAAAAGTGTCAGCTAAATGCCATAAATGTAAATGCTTGACATCGCTAACGCCGTGGACGCTGTGTGGCGTTGCAGGGGTGCAGAGCTCTGATGTGAACTGGTATCAGTCACTAACGCAGTCCCTCAGTGATGACCAGAAGAAACAGCTGCAGGAGATTTACAGCCTGGCCCAGCAGAGGAAGAGCACTGGAGGCAAGAGCCTGTGGTGAGCACCGTGCACATGTCCTTAAAAGGGGACGCGCAAACCAAACATGCTGACACCACTGAAACTGAATGGAATTTAGTTCTGTTTAGCATGAAGTCGTTCGAGTAATGCTAACTTTTTAAAATGTACTCTTTCCATCAATTGGGGCTTTGGATATGGTGTTTTTTTTTTCCAGAGAGAAGTGAGAGAATTTATCACAACTTATGTAACATGAGAATTTGTGCGAGAGAGACTAAGATTATATAAATGTTGCTGCTGAGTATGATTTGAGACTACGGTCTACGCTGGTCTACGATGTTTCAGGCAATCTTTTCTTCTTTCCTCTGAAGAGGCCCATTCTGCTGTTTGTGTGAGGTGGCGAAGCAGAGGATGGATTGTGAGTTTGGATCAGCTACGGTTTTAACCACAGAACTGCTCCCGACTTCACCCAGACACGTCAGCCCAAGCATGCCCAACGGAGAGCTGCCTCGGCCAGGACGGGAGGGGACTTGGGGGGGGGGAGGTGCGGGGAGGGAGGGGGGCACGCCAAGCCAGGACTCCGGCGGGCTCCCCAAATCCTGCAGGACTCGGACATCTGGACGGAGAGGCGGATGATGCTGCTCTGCGTCTGACACAACCTGACTCACTCAGTCTGTGCGTGCGTGCGTGCAAGTTTGAATGTAGAGCTAACTAACCTGTTTCCACATTGTTTGCTGGCCCACCTCACCTACCTTTTGCTGGAAGACTTTAAAAGTCTTGGTTCAGAGTGTGATCAGAGGTCTGTGAACCCACCCAGTCTGTGAGCAGTCAGAAAGGAACGCACCCCCATTCACTGTCCCGCAGGCGCAGAGATGCATGGACAGACACGGACAGGCAGGCCAGTGGGGTGGAGCGCGTCTGGCTGATCCTTCAGTGTTTCCTAGCTGTTGTGACCTCTGCACTGGGAGGACTGTGCTCTGTTTGTTACATGTTTGTATGTTTGAGTTTGGTTTTGTAATGGTACATTTTGAGAATTAACTTATAAAAGTTAGTCTAACACTTCTTTTGTCTCTTGTCTGAATGGAATTTGGGAATGCATGTAATGCATATGACTGGACTCTTTTAAGAATACGTGACAGTTATACAAAAGGTTTTCTTTATAAATACATAACTGTGATCTATTTCGATTGCCAGCAGAAAATCAATCATTGTTCTTTGTATAATCTTTAATATGTTCGTATATCTCTAGTACACTTACACATCTCTCTAGTTATGATAAATGATTCAGAAAGAGCTCCATTTAAGACAGATGTTTTGTGTGGCTTAGTTATGAGTTACATAATAGTCTAAAGACCTATTTGTAAAGAGCCTGACTTGCAGTAATGTACAGTACTTGAGATCTGGATTTGAACTCAATTCACAAACGTTACGACTTATGGTTTTTGAGTCACTTATCTGTGTCTGAAAGGAGCGTTATGTCATTTTTAACATTATGAAACAGCCATTAAACTGACACCTAGTTTCCTGGATGTTTTAGAGATTCTGTACTAAGTCTATTTTAAACATGGCCACCTCTATGGAGCATAAGTTGGTTCATATGAAGACTTCAAAGCACTTTGCCTCCATTTCATGTGAGTTGCACTTTATATAAAAATGTAAACATAATAAATACTCACTTTCTTAAGTAATGTTTGTTACTTTGTGGTGGTAAAAATGACTTACTACTCCTTTAAGACTACTTGAACTTGAGTTTATGAAGACTCAAGACTCTGGAATTTTAAATTCTCTGACGTGTGAACAGTATAAGTAAACAATTTATTTTTCACCATTAAAATTGTCATGTCATTTGCAAACGAAGTTCTTACATTTCCATCATCCTTCTGTAAAATATTGTTGTTTATTGGAAGCATTCTCCCAGGGTTTGGGGTTCAGAAGCTTTGCTAGTGTCACTGACGGTTTTATTTTAAATCGCACACCTAATCCATTGTGTCCTATGATGGTTTATTGTAATAGCGCACCGCGGGCCGTATGGCTGGAGATCATTCAGACTATCCGCCAGGCGTTAGAACAAAGATCATATTGAAAACGTCGCAATATTGTCTGGATTATCGTACCGTTCTTTTTTGTTTTCCGTCTCGTCGATGCTGAGAAATATCTCTCTCTCTCTCTCTCTCTCTGTCTCTCTCTCTCTCTCTCTCTCACACACACACACACACACACACGCACACACACCTCACTGTCGCCGACTGCGTTGCGCGCACGCGCGAGGAGGTGGTTTCTCTCCTTTTTCCTCTTCTGACCCAGCGCGAGCGACCGTTTTCGAGTACCGCGCGGCTGCGTATCGCACAGGGTGGGGGGGAAAATGGCAAAGGCTGCGCATCCGCCGTCCGATCGTTGCGAGCGCTGTGCGAGCAGGGGGCCGACATGACCTCCATCCGCCCCGCGACGCACGCAGCCCTGCTGCGCGCCCCGGCTCTGCACAGCCCGGGCGGCGGGCTGCTCGGCTACGCCGCGCTCGTGGCGCTGTGCGCGCTCTGCTACGGTAACTCTCTGTGGGGAGAGTTCGTGCACGACGACGTGTGGGCTATCCTCAACAACCCCGACGTCAGACCGGGCTCGAGCCTGCGAAACATCTTCGCCGACGACTTTTGGGGCAAGAAGATGGCCGATAATACGAGCCATAAATCCTACCGTCCACTCTGCGTGCTCACCTTCAAGTAAGTTTGTCCTCGCGCCGTCGCGCGCTTGTTTCTCCGTCCCTGGTCGTTTTTGTAAAAACCACCGCACTGAGCATATTTGAATGCATGCGCACATTTGGTTAAAAGCGTCTTGTTGAGTGCTGCTGCGCTGCCAAGCGAAAGCTTGAGCAGCCGGAGGTTACTTACCTGTTTAAGTAAATGCTTTTCCTTTTTTTAACGTCACTTTTTTCTTACGAATGTTGTAGAAGTTATCACAGACTGTGCGGGCTGCGGCGTGCGAAGCTGCGTCCGCGTTAATGTGTGTCCAAACTGAAAGAGTTTATTTTTCCACGCCCGGGCGTTTCCAGTCGAATAAAGATCACGGGCATGTTGAAAGCCATGATATTAAATACGGCAGGGTGTGCGTCACGTTATACGACTCTTCACTATGGTACACACTTGTTGCGCAGCAGTGGAAGGAGGGCCGTTATAAGTTTTATTACGGGCTGTTTTTAACGTGGGTGGCATGCTTCCGTTTTCGGAGGTCCTGGGAGGTCATTGCTGCACAAACGCAGGTGCTAAACATGCTCTTCTCATAACGACATCAGCCAGAGCGGATCAGCGCCGTTTCTCCACGTTAGATGAGGCGCCAGGCGCTCTGCTCTCCTCCGAGAACGCTCTTTTGGCTTCTTTACGCGGTTAGGGGTCGGTGTGTGTGTGTGTGTGTGTGTGTGTGTGTGTGTGTGTGTGTGTGTGTGTTAGTTCCCAGTAACGCAGTTAACGCCGCCCCGTGCACCTAAGCCTTGCTGCCTACACACTACCCTATACTCTCACGAGCGTTTGTACGCCTACCCTGCGCGCGAATCCTCCGCGTACTGGGCCTTGACCAACAGTTCTACTGATAAGGTATTTACAGGAAGATATAATGCACCATTAGAACAGTTCTACTGATAAGGTATTTACAGTCAGATATAATGCACCGTTAGAACAGTTCTACTGATAAGGTATTTACAGGAAGATATAATGCACCGTTAGAACAGGTCTACTGATAAGATATTTACAGGAAGATATAATGCACCGTTATAACAGTTCTACTGATAAGGTATTTACAGGAAGATATAATGCACCGTTAGAACAGTTCTACTGATAAGGTATTTACAGGAAGATATAATGCACCGTTATAACAGTTCTACTGATAAGGTATTTACAGGAAGATATAATGCACCGTTAGAACAGTTCTACTGATAAGATATTTACAGGAAGATATAATGCACCGTTAGAACAGTTCTACTGATAAGGTATTTACAGGAAGATATAATGCACCGTTAGAACAGTTCTACTGATAAGATATTTACAGGAAGATATAATGCACCATTAGAACAGTTCTACTGATAAGATATTTACAGGAAGATATAATGCACCGTTAGAACAGTTCTACTGATAAGGTATTTACAGGAAGATATAATGCACCGTTAGAACAGTTCTACTGATAAGATATTTACAGGAAGATATAATGCACCATTAGAACAGTTCTACTGATAAGGTATTTACAGGAAGATATAATGCACCGTTAGAACAGTTCTACTGATAAGATATTTACAGGAAGATATAATGCACCGTTATAACAGTTCTACTGATAAGGTATTTACAGGAAGATATAATGCACCGTTATAACAGTTCTACTGATAAGGTATTTACAGGAAGATATAATGCACCGTTAGAACAGTTCTACTGATAAGGTATTTACAGGAAGATATAATGCACCGTTATAACAGTTCTACTGATAAGGTATTTACAGGAAGATATAATGCACCGTTATAACAGTTCTACTGATAAGGTATTTACAGGAAGATATAATGCACCGTTATAACAGTTCTACTGATAAGGTATTTACAGGAAGATATAATGCACCGTTATAACAGTTCTACTGATAAGGTATTTACAGGAAGATATAATGCACCGTTATAACAGTTCTACTAATAAGGTATTTACAGGAAAATATAATGCACCATTAGAACAGGCTCATACATTACACACATGAGCAGTGTGGTGAGCTTGATAAATTACAAAACACGACGAAGTCTCATTTTTCCCAGTACTATTATGCAAATATTAAATATTTATTTTGATACATTTATCAAGCCTGATGTACTTTAAGAAAATGGTGTTTATTAATTATTGTTACAGCGTTGACATTTGGAAGATGGTTGTGAAAAATGCAGCAAACCATTCAACTAGTGCTTTAGCTAAATTTAAGGATTCTTGCTACCAATTGCTTGATTTGACTGTTAAAGGTCCAAACCATTTATTCCCGTTATCGTCTCTTTGAGAGCGCTCAGTCTTTACTGGCGCATGCGGCGTGAGCTGTATGACACGT